>NC_057939.1:55574583-55674583 GCF_018555375.3 Anguilla rostrata | reverse complement strand
AAAGTGTGTATAGTTTATGAGGCTTCTTTAAGTTGTTTATTTTTGAAGGGCTTTAACAGGAGCACACTAAAAATCATTTGAAGATTACTTCTGTAGCAGTTCTACTGCACATTAGGTAAACGTCTAAAATCTCTTAATATATATGGCCCTATAAAACACAGAGACGTCCAAATATGACGACATTGTTTCATTATCCAACCGCTGTGCACGTGCCCTCTAAAGGTGCTTCCATGACGATTGTCCGCCACCATAGCCTATAGCCCATTGTGCATTACTTTACACCAGACATTCCGTCCCATTTATGGGACTTCGGCATATCCCAAAGAATTATGGCCCGAACGTAACTCATTAGTAATGCCTTGGAGGGGAAAATAAATAAATAAACAAACAAATAATTAGTCTAATAGAACGTTATATTTTGTTGCATATAATATTTTTGGAATTTAAACATTTTGACTTTAAGACTTTAGAAAAATCAGACTTTATAAAGCTCGTGTAATCACTCTGTTGCAAGCGACCATAACCTTGTCGGTCTACGTAAAATAGCCTGAGACAATTCCTCCTGGGCTCACCAAGGTAAGCGACAGTGGACATTGGGATATTTCTGGCGGGAGCATTCTGTCCTACCTGCTGTAAACTTACCTGCTGGAGTGCATGATAGTGCAGGCTAAGGCAGTCATTAAAAACACGTCCAACGTGTTATTTTGGAACGTTAAACTTTATAAAATGCTTTTAATTTTATTTTTTCTATATATATATATATATATTTTTTTTTTTAGAAAAATATGACTTAAACGTCAACATTCGAAACCCCCCCCCCCCCCCCCCCCCCCCCCCCGTCGCAGAGAGCCTATATTCCTTCTGAAATTCGCCAGTTACTGTGGATGCTCTTAACTTGCACTAGCTACGGCGTGCAATGTGTCCAGGATAGAGTCACACTGTGAATGTCGCCCGGAATGACAGCGACCGACCCAGCGCTAGTCTCAAGGGTGCACCTGTGGGCAGAAGGAGGGGGGGTCTCGGCGCTTCATTTGGCGAGAGCACGTTGTTTTATGACAGATTAACTGGAAAGAATTAACTCCAGGACACGTCGTATGCATTTTTGTTTCTGCTATTTTACCTGAAAACCCAATCGAGGACGAAAACATCCCTGCCGGTAAAATCGTAGCTATGGATACGTTCGCGAAGACCCCAGTGCACCTCGGAGAGAATCAATATGTGACCTAATTATTATTTCCAGGCTCTGATAAGACTGCTATTCTGTTTTGCTCCGAAGGCGTGGTTCTGGGGCACTTGACGCTCGCCTCTTAGTCCTCCATTGCTATTCATTCCAATGCCTCAATCGTACGGGCAGATACAAACGCTACTTAACTGGCGCAATAATCAAATTAAGCACAGCGCGCAACAGACGCAAAGACGTATCAGGTAGGCAGTTTTCGTTTTCATTGACTCGGATCGTTTGGATCTGTTCTGGAAGATGCCGAATTCGTTCACAAGGTCAGATGTAACTTTCGTCCTGGAATTCGAACGTTCAGAAATGGTGGGTTCTGTTATAATACGACTTATTTCAATATAACGTCAATTTCTTTCTTCGCATATTTGCGTCTTTGTTCATAATATCAAGTTTCCTCTTAACAATGTAATAATTTCTGTAGGCACAATAATACAAATCTTAATGTTCAATATTTACTACCACTCTGATAAGATATGGGATAATTATGGAGGAATGGGTAGTCTACCGTAGTTCATTCTGATCAGATAATTGGTCCCTGGTTGGAGGGAAAACATAACCAGGCGTCGGGTCTCTATCCTGAATTAATCACAGTGTAAAATAACGTTGTTTTTCACAAATGTATGCATATTTTTTTTAGAAACTTGGAACACACTATAAATGTACCTTTTTTGTCTGAAATATTCAAAGATAATTCAAGGTGCATTTATTTATTTAACCATTCTATTGTTATAGGTCTGTTGGGTTTCTAGAAGTGATCTATCTATCTATCCATCTATCTATCTGTCGACTTACCTATTTATCTATGTTGATTTTGTGTTATATTTGTTCCCCTTTGCCCTCTTAGCGAACTGTGCATCTTGAGTAGCCTACGTGTTATCATGAGAAATTATTTGACTGACGATTTCTTTAAAACGATGTCTCCTGTGTGGTACTGTACAACGTACATTCATATGTGAGGGTGAATGTACCGTACTTTACTGTATACAAGCAGAATATTGAACCGAATGTGTAAAATATTTATTGTATTTGACAATGATAACTGGGTGCATTATTAATGAGACTGCATCCTTGGAGTTATTAATTTCATTGCCTTCCAAGCCAGTAGCTATTGTGTGGGTGGCCTACATTTTAAGAAGAAATGTGTAAGCTACTGTAAGTTTTAGCTCAATAATAGATAGCATACACACACAATACACAACTGGACACACACACAAACCTTTAGTCTAAATAAGTTTTTTATAGCAATCACCAAACAAAATTATTTAAAATGCACTCACACATGCTCACGCACACCCACTCAGACGCGCGCACACACACACATACACACGCAAGGGCACATGCACAGACCTTGATCATGCCTGTAACACTGTAGATAGCATTGCTCGTATGTGAGGAATATTTTTGGAGATTTTTTTCCCTGTCTGCTCACATTCTGTCTGTAATTCAAACAATGGAATCTTTGAAGCTGTCATTACGTAATTAAGATATGTGTCCCTATTCTTTAGCCTGAAAATAATTTTTTTAATTAGTTCCTCAGTTATATTAGTTTACTACCTAGTAATGAATTGTGATTAACATATTTTGAATAACTGAAAATAAACTACGGCTGTGATACAGGGCCCTTGCATTCTCATCAGCGTCAGTGGCACATTGTTTATTCCACATTCCAACACGTCACAAGATGGAGTCTGGTCTCCTGTTTAAACCCTGAGATATGTGCTGCATCCACAGAAATTTTCTCATCCAAACTGCAAAAGAACCCTCTGCCCTAAAATAAAAGCTGAAGAAATAAAGATCGATATTTGTTCGAGATCAATATCAGGATCTCGTTATCTTTTTGTCATCGGGGATGTTTATTTGCAGAGCCTATTAGAGCCCTGTTATTACTCTGTTATGAACGCTGGCTTAGTCTTGTGTGGCAAGTGTATAGTTTAATGATTTCAGCCCAGGCAGAGATGTGGAGGTCAGCAAAGTGGGTGTTCCTGTGAGGAGAGCTGGGGGGCATGAGAGCAGGTGTACCTGCATGTGATACATGAATATCAGGCAGTTCAGTTCAGCTTCATCTGTCCTGCGTTTAAAAACAAGCAGAGCAGTTTAAATACAATTAAATGCTTCATGCACAATATATTTACTCTGAGTGGTTCAGATTCTAGAGTGCTTGCAATCCTTGTCTTCTCTCATCGAAATCAGCTGAAATGTTTCCTGGCTGTTGTCTTTTTTTTTCAGCTCGACTGAATTGCACTCGTCTCTCTTCCTGGGGTCTCTCTCTGCCCGTCTCGCCCCAATTACAGAGCCTGACTGTTATCCGATTAGTGTCTCTGACCTCAGCTCACAGCCGTGCATGATGGGAAGGAAACTCTGTTTGAGTATTCTGCTGTTCGAACGTTGTCGTTTTCTCAGGTGATTGTGTGTGCAGTCGCCTTCTGAATTCAAAATCTCACATTCCGCTGATGCAGCTGTGGCGCGCGCGTTACCGTCGATCCGTCTGAAACGCGGGCCTCTGGTGAACCGGGACACTTGCAACAACACCGCGACCCACTTCAGCGCGACAAACATATCATGTCATATTTCGGTGGCTGTTTAGCCTGCTGATCCGTTTTCCGCGCATATATTAGCATGTTAAGTACTGGTCTTGCTGTTGTGCCGTTCAACAAGGTGCTTGAATGCCTCTGGTGTAAACTAGGCCGTGTTAAAGCTTCATAGAATCAGATGTAACATTTTAAGCAGCGTAATTTGGCCTGAATTTCGATATTTAATTATGGTAATTGTTTTCAGTGCTGTGGCTAATCGCACTATATACAGCCTTGCTGAAGGATGTTTCTGTTGTAGCAACAAATATAAGTGAATATTTTCTAAATTAGCATATTAGTCACATTCATAAAACACAAGTCTTGAAATAAGTCTTGGACGATCTCTTCCATTTGTGCCCTGTACTGTGTGTGTTCCTTTCAATATACAGGAGGATATGCACCTTATTTTGTTAAAGTACAGAGAAATATTCTATGATCATTTTTATAGTATGATTTGATTTGGTATTTTCTTTCTGTTTCAGGTTCTGAGACCAGGAGAAGCACGCTGATATAAAGCAGAGCTGCAGCCCTCCATTCTGTAATCGACTGTGCCCTGGAGAAGGGGAGCGTGAAATGGGCACCATCCCCAAACCGAAAAGGACTGTCACCATTCAGATGGGACCTCACATTGCTGTCGTGGACAGCTTTGGGAACAAGGAGCCCACTGCCAGCTGGGAGAAGGAGCCAAACCTGAAATTGAACAGCACATCTACGCCCCCGAAGGAGCACAGGCAGGATAATGTGTGCATGGACATGAGCACGGCCAACAGAATCCACCACAGCAGACAGCCGAGCAGGGCAGACATGTCCGCCTCCGCCTCCGTGGGTCACGGAGGGAACGGGGATTCTGAGGGCCTGATTGGACGAGGCCTGGTGCAGACTGGAGCTCTGATAGGTCAGGGTACGGGTGATTCGAGAGCTCTGATAGGTCAGGGTGTGGGGGATTCGAGAGCTTTGATAGGTCAGGGTGTGGGGGATTCAAGAGCTCTGATTGGTCAGGGTGGGGGATCAAGATCTGATTGGTCAGGTGGGATTCAGAGCTGCTTGTCAGGGGACTGAGAGGGGCCCAGAGGCTGCCAAGCAAGCGCAGGGGAGGAGTCGCCAATACCGCCAAAGGACGATTTGCGAGCGTGCGACGGGGTCTCGAAGGCGCTAGGCTTTGAGGAGCGGCCCGTAGATCCCACAGCAGGGAGGCTCAGGTCTCACACACCTGAAGGTTTCCAAAAACGTGAAGTCACCTCGGCGTCCACTCAGGCAGCGAGGGAAACGTCTGGGCCAGAGCGGGCCTCCGCAGCGCGGGTGGCGAAGCGAGACCACGCTGGCAGCGCTGGCATCCCGGGCATCCCTGCTGATGAAGACGTGCCGGTGAAATCTGATGGTTCTGTCCACACTGCGCTCCCGGCACAAACCGCCAAGCCTGAGGTTCACCAGGAGAACTCTGAACACCAGGGAAGTGAGAGAGAGCAGACGTCATTTCTCAGTCTGAGGGAAGGCCTCTCAGGAGGCCAGGTAACCAGCGCTACTCTGCACAGCACCGAGCTGACGGACACCGAGGGGAACCCGAGCACCCACTGTCCCACGCAGGAGGAGTTAGGGGCGCAGAACGGCTCGGGCAGCTCCTCACATCCTCACTCCTCAGGGCTGCTGCTGAGGGACTCTGCTGGAGGGCCGTGGAGCAGACCCGACCGTGCACAGGCGGCAGAGGGAGCTCCGCAGAGCACAGGTACCGCGACACAGGAAGTGCAGCCGATACAAAGAGGACTCTGCAAACGCTTCCAGGACGTCGCCACCATGACCGCGTCCCCCGAGCGCGGCGGGCCGTCCGGAGCGGCATGGCGGGACGCGGAGGTGCAGGCGGTCCCCGAGGTCTGCAGCAGGTCCGCGGGGACAAGCCCCTCCCGCTTCCCTCTGGCCACGCCCCCCGGACTCTGCTGCGCGGCGGCAGGAGGGAGCGCTGGTCCCCCGGGGGCTGGCCCAGTGCATGCTGGGTCACAACACGCGGCTCACCCGCCACGGGACGACACTTCGCCGAAAGAGGGCGGGGTCTTCAGCGACGCGTGCGTCCAAACCGCCGTCTCCGTCTCCTCTCGGGCCCGCGCCGGTCCGTCTCCGCCCCCCAGCAGCCCGGTCCCGGAGAGCGGCAGGTCGGGGGGCATTCTGGGTAAAAGCACTGGAGCCAGCCGCCATTCTGGCTCTGCAGGGCATCAGGACATGGAGCTGGGAGCAAGGCCCAAAGAGCCAGGGCTGCATCTGGGCCACGTCCAGAAAGGGCCTTTACAGCCAGTTTATCAGATCAGCACTGCGGCGTGTAGCCAGTCAAACCACGCTTCCAGCAGCTTCCGTGAGAAGGAGCCATCGATAGCAGACCAGCAGAGTTTGTCCCAGTCAGAGTCTTCCAATGGAAACCATACAGGCAGCCTGCATAATAAACCTATAGTCTCTAATCACACGTGTCATGCTGTCGCTGATGTCATGAGCTTTCCTGACCAATCAGTGAGCGGTCCCACAGATCCAGCCTGCTCCTCACCACAGGACTCCAGGCTTCAGGTAGAGACACAAACGCCGCCTGGTGTGCAAAGCCAGCAGGTGGAGCCGCTCGTGGTGGAGACATGCCCCGAGCGAAAGGACGTTCCAGGTGAAGGGAAGTCCGATCCAGAATCAGAGCAGAGCAGCGGTCCGGATCAGAGCCGGTCCAAAGCCGGGCCGGGTCAGAGCCGGTCCAAAGCTGGGCCGGGTCAGAGCGACGGGGCCGTCCCGCCGCGGCCGGATCAGGGCGGTTCTGAAGACGAGGGCAAGGCGGGCGCGGTGCCCGAGGTGGTGTGGGACGAGCAGGGCATGACGTGGGAGGTGTACGGCGCGTCCGTCGACCTCGAGTCCCTGGGCTTCGCCATCCAGAGCCACCTGCTGTGCAAGATCAAAGAGCACGAGAAGCAGATCCAGACGCAGACGACCCGCCTGGGCCGGTCCCTGTCCTCCGAGTCGCCCCGCGCCGGGAAGACCCGCAAGCGCCCGCGCAGCGTCTTCCGCTCGCTGCTGCAGAACGTCCGCCGGCCCCCGTGCTGCCTGCGCACGCCCCCGTCCGCGCTGGAGTGAGGGAGGCGTCCGCGCTGGAGTGAGGGGGGGGAGCGTCCGCGCTGGAGTTAGGGCGGGGGGGCAGGCGTCTGTGCTGGAGTGGGGGGGGGGACCGTCCGTGCGGGAGTGAGTGGGGGGGGAAGTCCGCGCTGGAGCGGTGGGGGGGGGGATTCTGAAACAGGAATTTAAACAGGAATACAGGAAAGAGGCATTCCCTTACCATCTGGTCCTGTGTGTCCTGCGGGGGGGTGGGGGTGGGGGGTCGGGGTTCTAGTAGAAGAAAGCCATGTTCTGTCAAAGCAGGAAAAATGATATGGTTAAATTGTATTTTTAAAATGAGGTCAATTTATTATACGGTAGAGCTGAGGTATTTTATCAGTATTCAAATTAAATTAAAATGGCAATAAAATGTAGCCGCATGCAAGTGTGTTCCTGATGGTAGAATAGCCATTTAAACAGTGGATGCCAGACCTAGATCCTACCAGAACCATTAGTCATCGTTTGCGTGTCGGTGAAGCTTGGGCAACATATTAGGATGGCATTTTTTGTTATTTAATTATTGTGGAGATTTACTGAAGACCTTTTCTTTGTAACAAATTTATAATATTTTTTAATCTTACAGATCTGCCTGGTTGTAAGTCATCCAGACAACATTCAAACAGCCTGGTATAACTGGAAGTTATGTGCGACCGCAAACCAATTGTGGCAAAATGCGATTAGTCTTAACTCAGTTATTTTCAGTTTTGTCCTCTTTAGCCACAATGCATTCATCTTGGTTTAGTGTTGTTCTGCCTAGTGCTTGTGTACATAAGGGTGTCGTGCATAAACCATGTTCTGTTTATTTTTATATTTATGAAAACTATCTTTTCTGCATTTATTCAAATGCTTGGCACCCGATTAAGTTGCAGCCCCAAATATTAAATCATCTTTTGTCTTCTGTGTGCAAATGGTACAGAGGACATTTTTCCTTTGTGAAACATTGGAACTTATTGGACAATCAGAACAGTAAAATATTTTTTTCTTTCTTTTTTTTTTTTTAAACTTATATGGCAAGAAACCTATTGGAGATGTATTTAAGATGTTTTGTCTTTCATTCTAATAAATATGTATGTTCTCACCCTCAACTTCAGTTTCAATATTGGATTATGTCGATTAATTTTCATATTTTACGTAATATTTAATGGAAAGTAAAATATTTCTTATATTTATTTTATAAATCTCTTTTAGAAAAAGGAGGAATAAGGTCTATAACCACAGGAAGTAAACAAAGATATCGACCTCACAACGGCTGCTGTGGCCTTTGAGCATGTGTGCCGTTTTCCACCAATTTAGAGTGGGGCAAATGTCCAAGGTGATGGGGCACTGTCTGGTGATGGGGCAATGTTTGGTGATGGGGCAAATGTCCAAGTTGAGTGGGGGCAATTGTCATGGTGATGGGGCATCTGTGTTTGGGTGATGGGGCATCTGTGTTTGGGTGATGGGGCATCTGTGTTTGAGAGTTTGGGGTCTCTGTGTTTGGGTGATGGGGCATCTGTGTTTGAGAGTTTGGTGTCTCTGTGTGGCGTTTAGTCAGATGTCCCTGAGCAGATGGGGGGGGGTCTCTCTTATCACCTGATCCCTGGGAGACACACCAGCACTCGCTGCAGAGATATTAATGTGTCGCCTAGCGGAGTGTGACAGAGCGAGCAGACGCCGTACGAGGTGAGGACAGGAAGTGATCTGTGCGGTCCGCATGCTACGGAGACGACAGAGCAGAGCGTTGGATTGGCTGAGGTGGCGGTTACTGCCCTGCCGATGCTCTATGTTTCTCACGCGATTGGCTCTCCCTGGGGAGACCAGGAAACCCCCCCCCCCCCCGACCAGCACGGATTGTTGATCTTTTTGAATCTTGTTAATATTCAGCTTGAGGCAGTATTGTTTCAAGATCCCTATATCCTATGGGCGTTCACCTTGGCCTGCTTTGATGGCTCAGGAATAGTATGGCACTGTTATTTTTTTGTGCAAAGACCTGCTGGCCTCTCGATGAGTGAACAGGGGTTCCTATTGGGTCGTGTTTCGCGGTGCGGTGGTGCTGGCACACCTACGTTTTGTGTCCGGCTGTGTGTTTTGTCTGTGCGTGTGTGGCTGTGTGCGCGTGTGTGTGTGTGTGTGTGTGTGTGTGTGTGTGTGTGTGTGTGTGTGTGTGTGTGTGTGTGTGACCGAGCACATTCACGCTGAGGCGTACGTGCTCATTTTGCAGTATTATTTATGCACCTACAGCCACCACGCCGAGGGAAGCAAGCGCGCCTGAAGAGCTTCTTTCCTCTGCTTCATTAAAGACAGATTCACGGAGGCTGACAGATCAGGAACTCATCTCATAAATCATCTGTTCCCCTGGGGAAGGATCACAGTGCTGCTCCCGTGTTTATGGTGAGGAAGCAGTGAACTGTGGTGAACAGCCAGCCTTTTGGCTTCAGTGGAGTCTGATAGAGAGCTATCTCTTCGGTAACAACAGTGTGCATTCACTGCCGAGGGCAAAGAGGAAAAATGCTTAATGCGTATCTATGCTTCAGAGACTGTTAAAAAAACCATGGTCACAATCACTGCAATCAGAAGAATACTGAAATTCCACCCTGTTTCTGTCGATACATTAATTTTAAATTTGACTCACAGCCGAAGGCTAGTCAGATTGATCAGTGTAAAGCAGAATGCACACACTGTATGATAACATGATTCAAATGAACTGAGGTTCTGTGTCAGACTGTGGCAGGGGGAACTGGGCTTGCAATCTTTGAAGTTTTAGGTTTGATTATCGGGAGTAGTACTATTGCTTCAGTAAATATCCAGCTGCATAAATGGATTATATATGAAACACATACTGTGTAGGCCTTTATTCTAGAACATAATGGCCAATTACTAATTTATGCTTGTGCAAGTGCATTTTTAATGTAAAGTCTAAGTCTGTGTATAAGACATCTTATACACAAGGCCAGTGAAGGCTTTCCCGAGCTCTGGGTTCTGAGTTAAGCTATCCTTATCTTAGCACTGGGATATGCGCAGGGAGAGATAAGGGCACTATAATGTGTGAGTGAACTGAAGCACAAGCTATCAGATAGCGCTGGGAGATTTAAACGTAAAGGAAGCGACTGGATTTGGCTGTTGAATTTGAAGAGGATGAACTCATGAATACATGGATGAATACTTTATTAGCCAGCTGCTGATAATACTGTAGTCACATGTTCAAGAGAGGCACTGTATAAATCCAAACGTCTGTCACATAAAACTCATCAGCACCGAGCGCTAAAGCACATTCTAATCTCATACTTGTCAATTCAGTTTTTAAGTGATCGTTTAATGCCAAATTACAGATGATCAACTCTCCCAATTATAGAGAAGTAGGGGGGAAAAAAATCAGTGTTCCAGGTTTGGTCTGCAAGGCAGTGAGTGTTACCTGGGCCAGGTTTGGTCTGCAAGGCAGTGAGTGTTACCTGGTTTGGCTCAGAATCTAAACGCCGTGATAAACTTGGCTGGTTACTGTTGGGCCAATTTTGGCCCACAATGCACTTTCCATAACTGACCCAAAAGAGCCTAAGGAAGTGGGGTGGTATCCCCAATAAAGAAACGGGCCTAAAATGGTACTAAGGAGACGGGCGGTATCCCAACCTAAATGGTGAGCGAGTAGCCAATGAAATTGGCTGCTCGCATGCACGTATCATTAAAAAAATTATTCACATTGTATCAAATGAAATGTGATGTTGAAAGAAATTGATATGATCATGAAAATGTAATAATGCACAACTGAAAAGCACAAGTTTTCCTTTCAGCATTTTCTGCTAGTGCTTTTTGACTCGTTTTAAGAATACACACCAAACTGTGAGCATCAGGTAAATTATGCAGATGTTATATTGCAGCCAGGAACAGCAGTTTTCTCAGGATTGCAGGTTATGTTTTATTTATTACGCCGCACCTTATAAATATACCAGCAGGAGCTCAAACATCCATTTGGCCTTAGTGGCTCAGATGCATTATGAGTACACAAAATCCGGTTTGCTGAACCTGCAAGTAAATAAAGTAAATATCTGTGGCCATGTGCGAAAATGAGAGAACTTGGACAAAACAGCCAAAGTACAACTCGAGCTCATTGTCGCAGTAAATTGCGCTGCTTTGTCAGGTTTCTGTGTTTAACGAGCGCTGGGTTTAAATTCCTCTTGTGGGGGCTATAAAAGTAAACCTGAAATGTGTGCAAAATCCTAAAGTCTGCGATGCTATTTACGACACCCGTGTTATGCCCTTGGATCTCTCTCCCAAGAGTCACGTTCACAGCAATGTCTGTCATTATTTTCCCTGAATGCAAGTGCAACAGGCTGAACTGGGTGCAATGGTCCACAATGCACACTGTGATGTACAGTTAAAACTGCAGGCACAGCATTCAAAAATACAGTTGGATGGCATGACAAAAAAGCCTGTTTCAGACAGTTTATGATTACGAAACTGCATGCGAATCATGTACAGTATTACATTTCTGGTTCTCTTTTCACTTGAATGCATACACTATATGTGTCTTTCAAGAGCAAATTAGCCGGAAGATATTTTCAGATGGTTAGCGCGCGATGCTCTCTTTTAGCGGCTGTTGTGTTTGTCATCTGTCCCAAACGTCTCCAAAGACAGCAGGGATATAATCTGAGCACATGTGCCCGCACAAATACAGGGATTTAGTGAAGGTTATTTATAGTCACCTTAGCAGAAGCGGACGTATTCACACTGCACTAGAGATGTGAGGGAAATGCTGATGAAATTCTGGCTTATTTCTAATGTTTGGATTGATCGCTCAGAGATGATACTCAACATTCTCCCGTTTTTAAAATTTTTTGGAAGACTTTGACTTTGAAAAAACAGTTATGAATAAACTTAAACACCCCTCCTTTACTAGCTAACATAAAGTAAACTGCAACATTAAAGTAATTTAAATGCTAATTAGTGGCAGGTTTCATATTGAACCCTGTGGTGACATTCTAAACACATTGCTAAATCATCCATTTTTTTAATCAGTAGTTTCGTTCCTTCAGCAAACTAGCCAGCGATGCTCAAATTCAGCTGCAGTTCGTATATACAGTCCTGTACTAAATCTTGCGTGGCTGGTTTTGCATTTGATGGTCAGAAACTGCACATTGGCTGCCATTGGCTGGGCTGCTTTGGGACTCCACTCTTCTGTGCCATTTTCAAACATGCATGAGAGAACTCCTTTGTGAGTCAGCCCCTCTGCCACCGCCTGGCTGGCTGGCTCGAACCCGAGGCCCTGGCAGCTGCACACCCCGGTGCTCGGGCATGCCGTGTTCTCTGGGAGAGAGCCAGCGCTTTGATGTTACCCCCAAAACCTGTCAGTCTGAGGGGTACGGGCCGTTTCAATGTGGCGACACCATTTCAGCACTCCACATCTTACTCTGTAAAAAACATTTACGAATATTCCGCAAAAAGAAAACGAAAGAAATAACTCCTTCAATGTTCCGCTTCTGTGCATTGGAATTTCCACTTTACTGCAGATAGGTTGGTACAATTTCAAAATATAATAAATGCCATTTGTCCTCTTTTGATATTTAAAACAAATTGTGTCACCCAGTTTTACACCATTAATTTATTTTTCTTTCTGGTGTGTTTTGACACGGGGAACAAATGTAATCCAACAGATGCCGATTTATGCGCTTGCAGTCTAACCCTAACCCTAACCTCAGCCAGTGAATGACATCAGATAATTCAGAGAATACCTATACCGTAAAATAGACTATGGCATCTAAAATGTAAAAATGATTTGACTGTTTGATACATTTTAAAAACTGTATAAAAAGCACTGCAGCCTGCTTTGTGTGATTGACCCAGAAATATTGCAGTTCATCATTGGGGGGAGGGTGTAGGGGAGGGTGCGGGTGATGGTAGCGAGGGGGGGGGGTAGTATTTCCTCTGGGCCCCTCCGCTGAAGTTCTCTCTGTTCCTGTTTCCATAAATAGCAAGGCTGCGCCTGCCCAAATGCAGGGTGTCTGCTGAGGAAACCTCTCTGAACCAGGGAACAGGATACCAGGGATGGGGGAACAGGGTACCAGTGAGGGGGGAACAGGGTACCATGGATGGGGGAACAGGGTACCAGTGAGGGGGGAACAGGGTACCAGGGATGGGGGAGTGGGGTTCATGTTGCTGATGATTCAGAGGTAGTTTTATATTTTAGTATTTTTTTCATGCTTACTGAATTATACTTACAGTATTTTGAATATACAAAATGGCTGTTTCAGTGCTCAGTGAAGGGTTTCACAAGCTGGAGTAATTTCCTCTCTGGAAGTGAGGATCAACATTTAATATGTAACTTTAAGAGAAACAAATCTCCTGTCTGTCAAACAGCGCACTGATTTTATCAGACAGGTATTGATTCCTGGCTCTACCTGGTCGGTGTAAGATTGATGTAACTCAGTGGGGCAGATGATTCCAAACACTGTCATCATTCTTTCTCTCTCCGTTAAGAGAAAATTGGGTCAGCTAATCCCTGATCCAAATCGTTTCATCATCCAAAAAAAAAACATCACTCATGGGTGTGTAGATTGCATTGTCTGTTTGACTCAGAGCTCAATGCGTAGCCTGCAATTTCTGAGATTCATCCCAAGTCCTCTGGGTCTCCCGCTCTCTCTCAGGCGATTCAGAGCTCTTCCACCTGCCAATCACTCTGCACCCGGGCGGCACTTCCTGTTTTACATTCAGGGGAGACAGACAGACAGAAATAATTGCTGTGTTTTAAAACAGGCCATTTACAATTTCATCACCACAGGTGCACGGATCTTGAATTAATGGTTGTGGGAAATGATCATCCACACACACACACACACACACACACACACACATTATGCCTCAAACAATGGACCACAGAAGTCTTGTTAATATTGAAAATAACTTTTCATTAATGTGACCGACTGACGGAAGCCTTTATCCCCGTGGGCAGCAGTATGTTTCAGAACACAAGTTAATCCAGAACCCGTATCTACCCGCCTCATAAAAAAAAAAAAACTATCATTATCACACTGATTGCTCAAGTGTATTGTTTTCAAAATGTCTCTGTGATTGTTGCCACGGACGATGGTGTCCACAGTCACAATGCAATTCTTTAGCGCCAGATTTTATTATTTTTTTTAAACAGATTTTTTTAACAAGAGCTCAGCAGATGACGGGGAGACTCTGAGCTGCAGGGGCAGTTATAATTTGGGGGAGCCCCGGCCCGGCGCTGGTGCCGTTGTTGATGGCCTGCCAGTGAGGAGGGACCCTGGCGGGCCCTAGCTCCGCTGCAGTAGGGGCGCAGGAGGACCCTTGGGAGAGCCTGCCTGACCTCCCGCCCCCCAGTCTCCGGCGCATGCTCAGAGCTCAGAGCTGAGGTAAGTGTCCTGCGGATCGCAAAGATAACATTGATTATATTTTCTTCCGTAATGAGGCAGCCGAACCTTTGAAAGGCATCTAAGGATGTCCCGTGAGAATAGAATACCCTGTGGTCTGGCTTATAAAGCGTTAAGCGTTAATAAATCAGGTTTGAAAGGAGCGTTTGCTTTGCACTTGGGAAATCCAACCGATCCCAATGGCTAATTAAATTTATATGAGAAAACTGAAAAAGATAAAATATGAAGACAATTTTAGAGTCTGGCCATATATGGATTTTAAATTCAGTAATATTAAGGCTGTGTCAATATCCCCTCAAACAGACATCTTTGAATTAAGCATAGCTATTACAATTCCTAATGACCCTGCTTAGAATAGTGCTACTTTGCCCCTCCTGCTGGTTGAATGGTGACAGTACATCTTACGTCACAGCAAAATGCCACTGGTACATTAGCTGGTTGTAAAGTGACAGGTTTGACCTTTGAATATGTGCATGGCCATTACAATGACTTCATATTTTCACATCTTTACTAATAATGTGAGAAACAATACAATTTACATTTCCTGTACTCCAGAGAAAGTCTATCTCTCGAAAGGTGTATTGTTAAAACTCTTTGCTATTGCATTATGTATTTGAAATATTTCTTCACTAGGTGGCAATATTGCTCTGTACATTTTTGCATTGTAATCTAAATTGCCCTTGACATACAAATCAGCCGTGTCAACCATGTTTCCACAATGGAGGTAAAACATGCTCGCTCACTTATTCATTAGTTGTATCCCCCAATCACTCACAGATTTGGTCTGTGTTAACATCTCTCACAGATTTGGTCTGTGTTAAAGTCTCTCACAGATTTGGTCTGTGTTAACGTCTCTCACAGATTTGGTCTGTGGTAACTTCTCTCACAGATTTGGTCTGTGTTAACGTCTCTCACAGATTTGGTCTGTGTTAACATCTCTCACAGATTTGGTCTGTGTTAACGTCTCTCACAGATTTGGTCTGTGTTAATATGTGTATGAGGCTGGTGGCTCATCAGCAGTGAGTCTGAAAGGCATCCGTGACCCAGGAGGGTTCCCTGCACATTACTGCTGTGTGTGAAACCCACCTTTGCCACAGTTTCCCTATAGTAGGGCATTATGTTCTCAGAGTGTAACTCATTGTCAAATTTTTTACTTGGCTTCTTTGTCGCATTCTGTTCAAATGTTTAATTTTCTTGTTAAACAAAAATGTTGACAATATGTCATGTATCGTATTCATGGTAACACAGTATGCAATTAAATTAAAAGAAATGTAAATACATGTACCGTGTTATTTTGGCCAGGCTTATAAACCCTGTCCTCAGTTTAACTTTATTTACACGATGTAAGAGGAAGTTCAGGCCTAAGGTCAGCATCAATGAGGGCCATAATATCACAACTTTTCCGTAAGGTGTTTTATGACCTAATTCAGGGTTGTATTTATATGTTTTTGGATTGATATGTTTTTTGTTTCATATAAATACAACCCAGAATTAGGTCACAAAACACCTTAAGGAAAACACCTTAGGCCTTCTGCCACACTGGCTTTGCTTCTGGCTGTCCTGCCATCCCCAGAATCAGTGGGGTAATGTGCTCTTTCAGTTTTGCTGACGAGTGTGGAAAATGTGGGGTGGCGGTGTTTTATAATGGTTGGGTCACTGGGCTTGTACCCAGCAGGTTGCAGGTTAGATTCCCAGGCACAACACTGTGATCGTACCCTTGAGAGAGGTACATGTCCAGCCCTATAACTGGATACTGTGTGAAAATGCAAAGGATGTTTACGTTGCTCTGGGCAAGAGCATCTGCTAAATTCCAGTGATGTAAATGTGTGGATCAGGTGTCTGATGTGTTAGATAAGTATTTACATGAGAAACTGAACAAAGAGCTGTTTATGTCCACAAGGGCTGAGCTTTATTTTGACAGGAAGGAAGTTAGTTATAAATTATGAAGTGCAGAATGTGTTATGGACTAACGCTGAGTCACAGGTGGTGTGCTCGGGAAACAATCTTATCTTGAATTTTGTTTCTACCTTGTTGTTTTTCTCTTTTATTTGTGCAGCATTTTGTAACCCAGTGTTTCAAAAAGTGCTATATAAATAAAGTATTATTATGATATTATTATTATGATTACGATTGTTATGATTATCATTATCATTATTATTTTTCACAGCTGAGGCAGAATATGATTATGTTCTACAGTGTGTTCTGGTGGGTTCACTCCGTACAGTATATAATCTGTATGAGGTGAGCACAGCCATAATACTGTGGCAATCCTGCCTGTCAGTCAGGGCGATGTTGCTATGGTAGCTGGTCATGGTAAATTCGATTCTCATTTAGAAGTCTTTCTTTCGCTAACATGGCTGTGCAGCAGTACTGGAGACAGCAGGTCTGCTCTCTCTACCTGTGCCTCAATACAGTGTTGCTCATGGAAAGTCAAATATCCATTTGTTTGATTAGTTTAAATTTAGTCATCAAGTGATTTATTTATCATATTGGGGTATAGATCATTAACATGTTGACACAATGATAGGTCAATGATAGGTTCTTTTCTCACACTGAGATAATTATATCTCTGTGTTAAGACTGCTGACATCATACTGGCCTGTCCTTGAATTGATAGAGCCCTTGCAGAAACAGGGTCTCAGACTGAGTCATGTGACTCTTTAGCGCCCAATCAGGCCAGCTCTCCATATAAATTATTCAGCACTCGGTCGTTTGTCTTCTGCACTCTTCTGATCGGGTTGGTAACTTTGTACAGTTACAGCAAATGGTCAAATGAAAGAACATGAGAAGTTGGCTAAAAGAATATGTCAGAATATAAACTCTGAGGGGGAGGGGGTTAGTACTAGAGTATGAGAGCTGTAGTTCTGCTACAGTGGCCACAAGGGGGATCTACTGCTCTTCCATGGCAGGGCAAAGAACACACTACTTAATGCTGATAAATAATGTATTGTCATGAGGAACTGACAAACATCTATGCATGCCCCATATCTTTCTACTACTTATCTAAAGGTAAATTCCGAAATTAGGACAGATGTGTGGAATAGCCTGCCAGGTCACGTAGTAGAGGCAGAAACTCTGGGATTTTCAAGGCTTGATACGGTGTTAGATACTATTTAGTCTGCAGGTAATCAGAGCACCAATTTAGTCAGGAAAATGGTGAGCATTGTTGGGCTGAATGGCCTGTTCTCGTCATTATATGTTATATTAATTTATGTTGTTATGTTATGTCATGTCAACACAAAAACTGTCCCCCCCCCATACACACTAGGAACATCTCTAGCACGCAAATATCAGGTTTGTCTACTCCTGCTGCCAAATCTATGACTATGACAACCAATCACCTTTTTAAAATAAAATAAAAACTATGTTAATTAATATTTTTGCAATGTCTCAACAGAGTTAAGTGCATAAGAGCTGAAGAAACAACAAACTGGAATGGAATGCAAAGAAATCACTGAGCTTATAAAACACACTGAGCTTTTTCATGCTCCCCCTGTTTCACCCCCGCTTGGAATGCCCAATCATGAAGATTTCTTTGCACAGTCATGAGTCGGAGGAAGACGCTTTATTTGCCCTTAATAGGCAGACTTGTGGGCAGCTGATTGGACAGCAGGGGAGCAATAGTGAGCCTGGTGTTGAGTTAACCCTGACTGACTGAACACACCTTCATCCCTGGGAGATGCCAGAGCCAGTTGTGCATCACCCTGCAGAGCTGCCAGCCACAGCCGGCACTGGCACAGTCCACGACCTCTGGGCCAGTCCATACGCAGCGACAGAGCCTTACCAGGATGAGCCACCGAGCAGCCCTCAGCACTTCTGCTTTTGACCACGGCAGCAAAAGATTACAAGGACACGATCACATGACAGTCATCAATCCAGCAATGCACGTTTGGACCAAGTGTTTTCCAGCAACAGGACTAAAAAAACCCACCTATTTCTGAAAGGACTCAGAGGCCCATTGTCCTCACTTTGCACTTCTTTTGTCTGCTGGAGCTGCAGATTAACTCGTTTTAACTCGGAGAGAATCGCACCGCGAGAGACATTTAAATTCAGCCCTGGAGCGAGCGCTAAAAAAGGAACTTGAAGAGTGTTGTGTGGAACGGACACAATTCATGCGAGGCATTTTCATTTGAGCTTCCCGTCCATTTTAATTTAATTATCAACTATTGTGACTCGGGAACAAAAGATCTATATCTGTACTTTAGCGCTTTCTCTCCCGTTCTCTGCCTACCATCAGGGTTAATGAAAGGCTGGAGGGGCTCACGCCACATACTCAGAGAGGCACACAGGATAAATATTTGAAAGCCGGTGCGCATTGCTAAGCAACCTGTTTTAGTTTCATCAGCTTTCTTTTGAGAGGTTTAGACAAGTTCAGCGGCCTTGGCAACAGTCACCATGACTTCGGTGATGAATCACTCTCCTCATCCCGGGTGGTGCTACTGACAGTTGGACATCATCACATTGCAGAACATGGGCTGGGCTCCTACCTTTGAAAATGGCTGCAGTGTTGGACATAGGATCAAAGTTGCCCTTTTAAGAGCAGTCCTTACTTTGTATGGGTTTGTACACCGTACCTGAAGATGTATCCTACACGGACAGGTGCATGCAGGATTTGATTGCGTAAAAAACTCCTCGCTGAACAGGTGCTTTTACTTTTGGGCATAGCTTATTTATGGGAATCATAAATACCCACTCAGCCAGATGAAAAGAGAGATCTGGACTGTTTAACACTTTTGTTTTGCATGAGTTACATGATTGTTCAGTTTGGTTAACAAATTTAGAACAATTAGTATATACTGCAGTTGAGGTAATAAAAGTGGGTAGACAAGTTTTGCAAAATCAACATGTTAATATGTCTGTGAGCATACATATGAAGATATCACTTCTAAACAGTTTGGTTTATCACTCTGCCATTCAAAACTAGTGATAATGTCTTATAAACAGTTGCAAGACAGTGTCAAAAATGTTTTTGTCCATAAAGGTTGTGAATTCAGATGATCAAATGTCCTCTAGTCTTTTTGTGAAGTGCTTCTGGGTGAATGAGCCTGAATTCAGTTACTGTCACATCTGATCAAAAAGGCACTCAGGTGAGGGCTAAGAGAGTCCACTGAAGCACTTCATGCTTAAATTCCGTCAGTCAATGTGGCACATCACAATGGCAGCCATCCATGCCATTCAAAGCCTCGTATGGAAAGGGCTGCAGTTCCTACATGGTTCAGCTGACATGGATGTAAATACCCACAAGTTAGAGCTGACAGTCTGCACTTTAACCTCATATTTCATTGTTTCATTTCAAAGCCAGTGGGCTGCAGTACGGAGCCGAGATATAATTTAAAAAGGTGCTACATTTGAACAGCCTCTGCGACAGAGACGCTTTTATGACCCCTGCTCACCTCCACCCCCCCTCAGGAATGTAGCCAAGTCTTAGAGCAGCTTAGTGTACAAATTGCACCATGAGCACTAATGTCTATATGAACTACTCTGAGTAATGATGCTTTGACAAGCCTAGCAAACTACAGGCATATCTGGCACGTCAACACAAGAAAGCCAAGCAAACTTAAAAAAAAAAAAAAAAAACACCTGAGGCAAATAGGTAGTAATGTGTGACTGTTATATTAATTTATTTAACCTTTATTTAATCACGGGATCTCATGGAAAACCTGGAAAGATTCAACTGCATATTTTATATTTCAGTTTGTGCAAAGGTCAGAGAGGCAGCCTTGAGAAGAGAGGCAGCCTTGAGAAGAGAGGCAGCTTTGAGAAGAGAGGCAGCCTTGAGAAGAGAGGCAGCTTTGAGAAGAGAGGCAGCCTTGAGAAGAGAGGCAGCTTTGAGAAGAGAGGCAGCCTTGAGAAGAGAGGCAGCTTTGAGAAGAGAGGCAGCTTTGAGAAGAGAGGCAGCCTTGAGAAGAGAGGCAGCTTTGAGAAGAGAGGCAGCTTTGAGAAGAGAGGCAGCTTTGAGAAGAGAGGCAGCCTTGAGAAGAGAGGCAGCTTTGAGAAGAGAGGCAGCTTTGAGAAGAGTGGCAGCCTTGAGAAGAGAGGCAGCTTTGAGAAGAGAGGCAGCCCTCCGACTGCCAGACAACCGCTCTTACCTCCTGAGTTATGTTGCCCCTCTGAGGCCAGCAGCTCATTTTCGTATGGGCACTTTTAAACGAGCATGAAACCGTGCAGACCCACGGCACACCTGTACAAAGTGTCATGATTAAAACTCGGGTAACTATATAGCTAGCTAGCTATGGCATGTCCTCACCTCTGTAACGTTATTTGTTGTCCTCCGTGTGTCCATACACCTGTATCGGTGGTATGCGCTAAGTAGGTTAACTAAAGTAAGTGAAACGCTAACATGTTAGGGTTAGCTAAAGTAACGTTAGGCGATAAAGCTGTGCTTAAAAATCTTGTGCCGTTCGAAGTGGTAATTTTGGGAGATGCACCTGCGCATGCGTCCTACTAAACGAAGCACCACCTGCGCATGCGTCCCACAGGTCGTCCGTGAGTGAGTGAGCCACAATTTGCCATGCATAATGAAAAAAAGGACGAACAGCTGCTGAGGTGGCAGGAAGGCGTTAGCAATAAAGACATCAGATCAAAGTAAAAAAAAAATACTGTTTAAGTAGAATATATCATATTTATGAGACGACACAAAATTATAAAAAAATATTTAAAAAATAAAAACAGGGATAGAAAATAAATGTACATGTCATTAAGTTAATTAAAAGCAAGTGGAAAGGAAAGCGCCTGTGAGATTTCGTACCCGGATGTGTTTGCGCACATCGGATAAGGCATTCTATATATGAGGATGATTAAACAGAACAAATATAATGGTGGACATAAAACGAAGACAGCTACGCAAAAAGGGATTAAGTCAATGGCAAACTGCACAAACTAAGTACACAAAAGTGTTTGTGCACTCGTCACACACGTTGTGTAACGTCACAGCTGGCGTCTCCAAAACCAGAATATTAAACAAAAAGGCAATATTTGAGCTGGGCTCCTGTTCTGGGGTGAAGCGGATTCCAATGGGGCAGCCCGGGGGAGACGGGCATCGTTTGGGCAGCCCAGGGGAAACGGGCATCGTTTGGGCAGCCCAGGGGAGATGGGCACAGTTTGGGCAGCCCAGGGGAGACTGGCATCGTTTGTGCCCAAAGATGGGTGACCCACTTGACAGTGCCCTCCAAAGACTTGTGTGGCCAGGCACTCCCGTGGCCTGCAGAACACCTGTTACAGGATTTTGAAATCAAGGATGAAGTGTCAAATAAAACCTGTCGAGAGCAAATTTACTGATGGGCTAAACCTTTACAGAACAACAACAAAAAAAAAGATTTTCCAATGACATTCTTATCAGAAGGATCATATGCAAATATGCGGTATAATTGAGGTGACGCTTTGTAACTAAGAAAGTGACGAGAAGTAAGTACCTGTGCCTCACATCCGAGCTGGTCATTCGCGCGCAGGTGTGTTTGTGAAGGAAGCCAGCGGACGGAACAGCTTTGAGTGATGTGTACCTGTACCTGAACCTGAACCTGAACCTGAACCTGTACCTGACCACTCTGTGCTGCAGAACGGAGCTGCTCACCTGTGTAAGGTAAGATGGAGCTGCAATAATCATATCACACCTGCAGGTACAGGATATTAAAGAAATTATGGTACCAATCATTACATGGAAAGGGAACGGTGGCCTGTCTCTATGTGCGGAGGGGTGGCCATTTTTGGTCTCGCTTCTTCACTCTGTTTTTACTTACGTTGTTAAATGGTGTTGAAGTTGGTTAATATTTTTTATGGACCTGAATGTTTTTTTACATTCCCCTTCTTATTTTGAAACGGACAGGAAGGTTAGACAGGAAGGTTATTCTGGCCAGTCCAGGTGCAATATAAGATGTAAAACTGGTTTGGGATTTAATTAGTAAGGTCCTTAGTATTAATGGTACAGTATAAATCGGTTTTCAACATTTAAATGTTGGTAACGGTACAGTATATGGCATATATACCTGAAGGTGGCTGATTTTTTACCCTTTAGCAGTATTTTTAGAAATACCAAAATATTAACAGTCTATACTGTACATGTTGATTCAACTAGTTAATTCCTTTTCCTACAAAGATACCACTTCCCCTGATCAGGTCAACTTCTTTCTTTTTTTTTTAACCTGAATGAAGAGTCAAAGATCATAGTGTGTATAGCAGCAGCGCGTTCTAAAAGATTGACATCAGTTTAGAAATAGTCTGGAAAATTTAAATGTACATCTCAACAACCCTCCATGATTTCATTGCTCTCATCATAAAGGGTTTGATGGCCATAATAAAGTCACCACACAGTGTTTACTCACATTACTCAATAGGATATCGGTAACTGCAAATACAAGATGATATCAGTATGATTAAAAATAGATCAGCCACTGTATTTTCTGTTTATTCTGTAGTAAGATTAAAGAACAAGAAGCCTTACATGTCTCACCGAGACCCGATCTTCTGTCAGCCAGTGAAGATGACTAAACTGTGCTCTTTGTGCAATTACAGGTCACTTAACCCTTTGCAGAGTCTGGTGTCGGTGTTCTAGCACATTCAGCTACCAGCAGGGATTGTTACATCAGCACCAGAATGTTCAGTTCAAGAACATTCTAATCGCTTCTAATAACCCTTAAAGGGTTAATGTTCATTGTCGCACCTTCTTTCTGTTCCCCTCCATGTGAACACGGTGAAGAGTGACACTGCTCTCCAAAACATGGGTCTGCCTGGAGCATGGAGGAGCATCTCGCCATACCAAAACCTCATCAATCCAGGAAGGTGTGTAGAAGGTTGCAACCACAACCAAATCCCAGTTTAAGAACATGCATGTAGGTGATTTCAGGCATGCGCTCTGCAAACTGTAAAGGAAGACATACCCCGCCAAATTAAACAAGGCACATGTCACCAAAAAACAATATAAAATCTGCTTTTCTTCCCTGAATTCTAAAGATTCATGCACCAAACAGTGAAGTAATATTAAACAACAGCTGTTCATGGAGAGATAAACCAAATTGCATTCAGAATGGTTTGGTATTTTTGGTATAATTATTGTTTAAAAAAAAGAATGGAACAACAATTCTTTAAATGCAAATGTGTGGTGCCCACAGAAAGGCATTAGCAGAGCTAGCACATCCACCTCAGATTTTCACAGGGCATTCCCAGTAAATGTGCACCAAGGTTCAAACGCATACAGCAGGGGTCTGCAATCTTATCCAGAAAGGGCTGGTGTGGCGCAGCTTGTCCAAACCAGCAGTTACCACCTGATTCTCTAATCAACCACTTGGAATCTTTGCTAGCACCTTGATTAGTAGAATCAGGTGTGTACCTGCCAGTTGAACAAAAGCCTCGCTTCGATAAGTGAGGGCCTGACATACAGCTACCAGCACAGGATATTCTGTTTCACCGACCAGTGAATATGAGGAATCAGATTGTGTGCACCACGCATTGCCTTCCTTACCAAATGACTTGAGTGGTTGCCTGATTTCTCTGTCTAACCTGGAGAATTTGCAGCAAACCAAGCTGTTTATCACGGGAGTTTGCACTTCAGTACAATAGGATGAGATGCCATTTTGAATAACATTTTAGGGTAGCCTGACATTTTGTTCAAGACTGATTGTGACCTGTCTCTCATTTCAGCTGTAAAGTTCTGGAGGGAAGGAGGCCGTGCTCTCAGTACAGCTGCCGTCTCTCCGTGGTCCTCCTGTTGGTCACGGGGACGTGCATCTTTCTCTGCGTCACAGACCGCTCTTTGCTGTCGGAACAGTGGGGCCAGGTGTCGTGGGAGTGGTCCGGCCCCGACCCAGCGGCACCTACAGTTCCCTCCCAAAACACCGAACCGCACACTGAACCGCACGTTGACGTTCACACTGCGGCTCACACTAAGTTCCAATGGGAGGCCCCGGGGCCCTACCATGTGGCCTACCCGCGCAACTACATCTTCACCCTGGACGAGCCGGACGCGTGCCGCGAGGAGGACCCTTTCCTGGTGCTCATTGTGCCGGTGGCAGCAAAAAACCTCCTCGCCCGGGGCGCCATCCGTAGAACCTGGGGCAACGAAAGCCTGGTTTTGGGAAAGACGGTCCGGCTGTTCTTCCTGCTGGGTCTCCCGAGCGGGAAGGGGTCCGAGCGGCTGCAGGCGGACGTGGAGAAGGAGAGGGAGGAGCACCGCGACCTGCTGCAGAGCAACTTCCTGGACAGCTACCGCAACCTGACCATCAAGACCATGATGATGCTGGAGTGGGTGGCCAGTCGCTGCCGAAACGCCAGCTACGCCATGAAGGTCGACTCGGACGTGTTCCTCAACGTGCAGAACCTGGTGAAGATGCTCCTGGACCCCAAGACGCCCAGGCAGGACTACATCACGGGAATGATGACCCGGCATAGCGTGGTGGTGAGGAACCCCAACTCCAAGTGGTACATGCCCGTGGACGTGTACCCCGACGCCACGTACCCCCCGTACCCTCTGGGGATGGGCTACGTCTTCTCCACCGACCTGCCCCAGAAGCTCGTGGACGTGTCCAGGCGGATTCGACCCCTGTACATAGAGGACGTCCACATTGCGATGTGCCTGAAGCAGCTGGGCATAGTGCCCACAGACCCGCCCAGCCGCTCGCTGTTTAAGGCCTACATGCCATCCCGCTTTAACCGGTGCCACTACGCGGCGGTCATCACCACCATACTGGACGGTCCCGCGCGGCTGCTCCAGTACTGGAGCGACTTACAAAAACCGGCCCCCCCCTGCTAAAAAAAAACAAACAAAAAACCCCCTGTCAAAAGTCTCTCCATATCCTAGAACAAACACGCAGATAAAACCAACAGAAAGCTGTGTCCGCTATGGTTTACATAATAGAGGCTTTATTGGTGGCGGGGTAAATGCCTGGCTGTTCTTTTTTACGTGAGACTTTCGACAGTCTATTTATTTATAAACCTTTTCAGCTTCAGGTTGGAAAGCTGTGAGCTTCAGTTCTAGGGGGTCAATAAAGAAACGGATCCAGGAGTCATGGTTCTTCCTCTTCCTCTTCATTCCTGCCCCCACCGGTGGAAAGAACTCTCGATGACACCTGCGTCGTATCACCTGTCCTTTCATGCTGCATCTTGTCTCTCAGCACTGTCTCAGATCTGCTAACTTCAGCGCGTTTTTTTTATTAACGAGGCTCGTTATGGTTCCGACTGGACTTGTGTGTTCTTGTGTGTTCTAACAGGGCTGAATTAACACTGGTCATTTTATTGTGTAGAACAACACCAAATATGGACATTGTTTCTGAGAACACAAATAGTGTTATTACAGATACAGCCATCCAGTTACTTTCCAGTAATGCATGAGAGGACATGTGCATATTTTAGACACTTTAAATTTAAATTTATTTGGACACCAAACTATGTGCTTCTTTCAATTTTTTTGTCTTTTTAACCAAGACAGGGTTCACAGACATGGTTTTTCCAACATATTTTTATTTAACAGCGTACATAAGGAGTGGATATTACTATTCACTAATGATTGAGGTTCTTCACTGCAATGCCAAATTACTGTAGATCACTGCTGAAGTGATCAGATCAATAAATGACATATTCCACATGTTCGCCAATAATTTCTTCCTGAAGTCTTCCATCCACACACAACCGCCAACGTGAGCTGAACCGATCCTGACAGTTCCAGTGATTTACTGACTCCGCCCACAAGCAGAAAGCTGGTACTGTAATCACTCAAGCAAATCTAAGTTCCAGAGCTGAAAAGACACATTGGCAAATATTAGGAGGAGAAACTGCATATTTACAAATTCCGCAGAGAAAAATAGAAACATCAATAAATGACAGATTTAATAACAGAACTGGGTCCAAAGGTGACGGCAGACCACCAAACCGCATGCTGGTATTTAAACAGTAATAAGCTATTAACTATTGCGCAGTGTCCTGGCCAAATACGTCAGACATTTTCTTTGTCTTTATTGGTGTGGGCCGTGCCTGTTTTCTCTTGTTTGCAGAACTTTATTTATTACACGTGAGCAACTCCTTTACTATTACTATAGATTTCCTTGAGCTAGGCCTTGCCTTTCTTTATGAAGCCCTAATCAGTTTTATGGACTTACTGTAATGCTTTTGTTGAAGGTCACCAATAATGATACCTGTTACTATTAAAGTCACATGGCAACACTGGGCAACCCAACCCCAGGAACACTATAGGTACACAATGATTCATTAAAGAGATAAAGTTCACTAAAGTGATGAAGTGATTATATAAATGATTTTATCGATAAATGTGTTACTGTACTTCCTGCTGCACAGGGAAATGGCCGCAGGTTAATTGAGGAAAGATGTGATTTTGAAAGATGTCTGCTCATTAAACCTGTGGTATGAGGATATGCATGAATACATTCATACTTCCATAAATACGCACACATAAATACAGGATGGCTGTAATCAGGAAATGCAGGGATGCTGTTGGTAGTCAAGAGGTGGAGCAACATGGAATGAAAGGTCTGTATGTGCAACTCGCTGGTTTTTATCAGCCACATGTCTGCACTGGGTACGTGAGAGACTATAAACAGAACAGATTTCACATCTATTCTTTATTTATTCTGAGGGCCAAATGCACTTTTCTGTCTCTGCATCTTGGAATGCATCTTATAAAAGAGCATCCATTTCATGATTTGCTCATAGAATGAGTATGACACTGAATGAGCCCCCAGATAATCTAAATTATTAAATGTCTAGTCTAGCATGGCCTGTTCAAGCTCAGTATGATCATTTTTGCATCATTGTGCCCCCTGCAGGTGAAGATAGGGAATACCGCTGCTGTTCTCCCACCTTTGTGTGCACCTGGATCGTCCGGCCAACAGTCTTCGGCCACGCCCCACATACCCAGGATACCTGTCTGTCCTGTGATGTCATCACTGCCATCAAAAGCTTAAAGACTTTTAATAGGTTAGTGTGTTTAAATTAAAGATGGGAATCTTCTAATTTGGTTTGTTGTACAATAATTATACATTTGTCATTGTACCAGCCTATTTTTTTCCCATGAGCTGTGAATATCGAACAACACACATTTTTTTATTTGAAAAGATTTGCATGCATGTGTGTGTGTGTTGTTGTTGTTGTTGTTGTTTTGTTGAAGATGTTTCATGAAACTTTACAAACCTCAGTCATGAAGTTTAAAAATACATCATAAAGCCATTTTTCCTGAAAAGTCCAGCGTAAAGATGGATTAAATATTAATCACAGAGATATGTTCTTTGGCATAAGTGCATCCCAAAAATAGAAAGGTTTTATATCTTTAGTGAAGCACCGTAACGATACAGTACTGACAATGTACTGTCACCTTTCATTGATATGCATTGTTTAGAATAGGAATGCATATGGACCTAATGGAATTCCTATTTTAAATTTATTGTCCTAATATGGTAGAGGTAGGAGGCTACATGTCAGGCAGTACCAGCCTACAGCATCCAAAAATTGCTGCACCACTGCTTCATTTGACAGACCTCGATTTAGTCTGCTGCTCAAATGGATGTGAGCGATTATATAATCACTGAATAGAAGGCCTTTCAAAAAAAAAAAAAAACCCAGACTGCCAGAAAAATGGAAAATTGAAGTGGATAAGGTGACTGAAGACAAGGCACTGGCAGTCTCGCTATTTATGAAGTCATGTTGCCATGGATATGGAGGAAGGGCGACCTCACTGCATCTCCGCCCTGTAGCAAGTCCTGCGTTCTTCCCACTGCCGGCGCATTACATGCGATATATCCACCGCGGTGCCTGTCAGGTGCATTACATGCGATATATCCACCGCAGTGCCTGTCAGGTGCATTACATGCGATATATCCACCACAGTGCCTGTCAGGTGCATTACATGCGATATATCCACCACAGTGCCTGCCAGATGCGTGCAGTCTGAGTCTGCAACTCTGGAGAGAAAACATGTGACCTTTGAGCTATTATTAATAGCTCAACGCTACATCCTCTCTTTTATAATTTAGCCTGATCAGCCCATTAGTGTCCTGGAACAGCCAGACTTGTTTCTCCTCTCAGGATGAGGGGATTAACCCAGTGGTGCAATTTGCATGATCCACTTTTTCTGGGTTTAAGCAGAAAAACAAAACAACAGAAATGCAGCGTCAGAGGCGGAGCCCCGGACGGGTGGTAAATTTATCAACGGATTATGGAGCACAAACAACCCGCGACGGAGCTGAGAGCTGCAGTTCCGACGATAACCACAAGGGGAAGGCTTTCCGTCACGTTGCTACAAAGCATGTAATCCCATTTAACTTGCCCTTTCGTAATTGTTTTTGCTCGTAGTTTATATTAGATGGTTATGCATTCTTTTAACAAGCTCCGGAGGCTTACCCTTAGCACAGTACATTTGCAGCAGCTATGGAATTATGGAATAAAAATAGTGCAGGGGTGGTCACAATGCTTCACGGATATCCCAGATATCTTGTAGGAGGAAAAAAAGGAGGGGAAAAAAAGTTTTTAAAAATCAGTCAAGGAGGAATATAAAGAAAAATATGTTTCTATACACTTTAACAGCTTAACTCCTGGAAAATAGTTGGATACAGAGATATTCAAAAAAAAAGAATAGGACAGAAATATTTTTAACACAGAAATAAATTCACAGCCAGAGCTACAAATAATGACCAGAAATGATGGTTATGATAGCTATGTTGCTACAACACTCGATTTGGGGAGGTTTCCTGAATATTGATGACATTCCTAAAGGCCCCGGGGGACCAATGGAAGGTTACACTCCAACATCCATCACCCCCAACAACAACAACGCCGTGACACGCTTACAAGATGCTTCACTGCTGCTGCTCGCAGATTTGTGTGGGAGCAACCTCTCATTTCTGTGATCAGGCTGCAGAACAGATGTAAACCCGTGGCGGATGGTGGTATCAGTGCTTTATCTCAGCTAGAAACAGTCAAAGTTGATTCTTGCATGCTGTCGGACATATGCATCTGTACATTGACAGATAAGAGTGCGAACACTAATCATCTTACTGAAACCCAGCTTAATTAAACTGCTTAATCTATCTACGGATGAACTTAGTAATATCACTTTGACTCTCTTCTTGTCAACAGTGGAAACCAGGAGTTCTGTTGTGTAATTCATGCTGGGAAGTGCTCTGGCATTAATGCTTCTGAGAGTGTTTAATACCAGATTGGTAAAGCAAAACAATTTTAAACCTGCAGCCCCTTGGCCTCTGGAACGTGGGTTTTCCCTGGTGCAGGGCACCTTAATCTGGGGGATTTTACTGATGCGGGGCGCAAGTACGATAAAAACGGCCAAACTCCTCCAGAGATCGCCGTCATGTGACCCCCTTCAGCTCTGCTGCGGAATGAACTTTCGCACCGTTTAAAAACTCTGAGATCGCATGGTCAGATCCTTTGTTTTGAGCTTGTAAGGTACGTTCAGCTGACTTCCTGTTTCAGAGTCATCAGCTCAGAGCTCTGGGCATACGTGCAGCTGAGCTGCCTTCCACTGCTGCAGGCGTTAAGAAAGAGTAACTCCAGGTCAAAAACAAGCCCACTCTACCCATGGCACGACTAATTTCTATTTTATGCTAATCCATGTGGATGGAACCGCAGGAATATGGACTGAAATTTATTCATTGATTTATTAATTATGTACTCCTGGGGGTTACACAGGTGTTCTCCTCTTTTTGAGTCAATTTTGACTAGAGCATCTTCTAAGTGAACGTAATATGTATAGGCCCCTTTGCTGATCCAATCACAGATTTACTGTGGAAGAGATTTAGGAGCTAATTTGACTTTTTTTTGAGGAATGCTTTATTTGGCTGAATTTGGTCTTTATGGTGCTGAAACTGTTATTTAAGGTCTGATAATGTTAAATTATAAATCCATAGTCCAGCGGAATCTGGTCAGTATGGGCTGCGGGCTTGTTCATCCTGACACTGTTTGAGATTGCGTCTGTAGGCAGAGTTGGCAGCTGGTGTCAGATTCCTACACTGATGTCACTACCCTGATATTCCTGATCTTCCTTATCGTTCCTACACTGATATTCCTGATGTTCCTACACTTACATTCCTGATGTTCCTACACTTACATTCCTGATGTTCCTACACTGATGTCACAATCTCTTTCTCCAGAAATGCACCAATATCCACACGCTATGTAATAATAATAATAATAAGAAGAAGAATGAGATGAAATCACTGTGAAGTGAAGGGAGAAGCTTCCTTCAGTCCCAGCGCTGTTAACATTCCCATGAAAGTTCATTAGACTGGTAAGCAGCTGTGATACCGCAGACACAATAAGACGGTTGTCTCAGTGGCCAAATCTGTGGGCAGTGTGTTTTTGAAAGGAGCAGACAGCACATTCTGTTCCTCTGACTCTGTAGCCTACAGATTAAGCACACTGCTTCTGCTTGACACGTACTGTACACAGTCAGAGGGAGGCAAACGTGCACAAGCTGGGGAGAGGCCGGAACTGCTTTTAAACAAGCAGTCACTGCTCTCGTTCAGCAAGGTCAGCGTGGTGAAACTTAAAAAATGATTTTAAAATTAGACATTTTGTGATAAATATCCGAATTATGTGCGTTAAGTTGTTAATTGTCATGCTTTTAATGTAACTTAATGAATGAATGAATGCATAAAACCGTAACGTTTTTTAATACGAGGTTCAATATTTGCGTTTCTTGTACTGAAAGTACAACAGCATGCTACCTGTCTCAGGGGGTGAAAACCCAGAGGTCGCACAGAGGTCGTGACTTGTTTTTCTCTTCAGTAAACAGATGAACAATTGCTTACCTTGGTCTGTCTGAGAATCATTCCACTGACCTTTGCAACAATATTGTATAAGACTGTCCCTGGCCTTCAGTATGTTACTCTGCATCTTTTTCTTGAGTTAGAAACCGTGGATTATGTAGCTTAGTGATCACCAAATGGGACTGCAGCTTTTTGCAAGATTTGATATCATGTGATTTGTAGTCCCTTAAGATCTAGGTAATTCCATTTAATTTCAGTTTCATTGAATGTACAGAATAAACTCGGTAATGGGCATACCCACAATGTTCTCCCATCTCCTAGTGATAAAAAGGATTTATGGGTACTATTCAGAAACTGTGGAGTTGTTTGTGTCTAATTACCACATCTCACAGTAGCTTACATGTAACCACAGATTTGTTGATCATTTTTAATATTTCCTACTTTTTAAGTGCCCTTTTTTTTAGCACTTTGGGACACAATTACCTACTAAATTTCGGTTTGATAAATGTTTTCTAAGTCTTTTGCAAAGGAAGAGATGATTGTCTTTATCTTGATATGTGAAGGTGTGTAAGTGTGTGTGTGTGTACTTCCTTAGCAACACTGTTCTAGTAAAGTAAAAATGTGTATCATTTTAAGCAGTCATACCTCAGGAAAATCCAATCTGTTTGCTTTATCGTCAAAGTAACTGGTAGTATGTGCTAGCTAGAAGACTGGTAGTATGCGCTAGCTAGAAGACTGGTAGTATGCGCTAGCTAGAAGACTGGTAGTATGCGCTAGCTAGAAGACTGGTAGTATGCGCTAGCTAGAAGACTGGTAGTATGCGCTAGCTAGAAGACTGGTAGTATGCGCTAGCTAGAAGACTGGTAGTATGCGCTAGCTAGAAGATGTGACCTCAGTGAACTAATACTACCAGGGCCAATACTCAGTTTCACTTTGCTATCCTTTCCTGATTATAATGCTCCTGTCTGCTATCATAACCTTTGACTCTTTCTCATTTGTGGCTCTCATCTTATTCCTTATCACTGTTGAAAATCAAATGCTCTGCAGTCTTTACAAATCTCTGGTTGCTGCTTGGAAAAGGAAAAGTCCGGTTGGCGCTTTACCAGAATTTTGCGGGCTCAAGTTCTGGGAAGTTCTATTTTTGTGTCCTGCAGGATCGTAGTATATAATCAGCTGTACAAATATGTCAAATAAAAATGACTTGGGATGAAGATTTATGTTTGTCAAATACAAGGTTAATCCAGAGAAATGGAAATAAATGCACTCTTTACCTGCCCCTCGGTGTCAGATCTGGGCTCCTAAGGGAACCGTGTAGGAATGCGTCCCAGGCCCTGGTCCTGCAGGTGGAGCTCACCCTGCTCCTGCAGCAGGGCTGGCCCTCTCTGGTGTTTCTGCTGCGCTATTGGCTGACCTATTTCAGCAGAGTGTGAAGCAAATGTCAGGGTGTGTGCACAGTGTGTGTGTGTGTGTGTGCGCGTGTGTGCACAGAGAGTGCGTGTGTGTGTGCACAGTGTGTGTGTGTGTGTGTTGCACAGTGCGCGCGCGTGTGTGTGTGTGTGTGTGTGTGTTTGTGCACAGTGCGTGTGTGTGTGTGTGTGTTTGTGCACAGTTTGTGTGTGTGTGTGTGCGCGTGTGTGTACAGAGAGTGCGTGTGTGTGTGCACAGTGTGTGTGTGTGTGTGCACAGTGCGTGTGTGTTTGTGTGTGTGTTTGTGCACAGTTTGTGTGTGTGTGTGCACAGTGCGTGTGTGTTTGTGTGTGTGTTTGTGCACAGTTTGTGTGTGTGTGTGTGTGTGTGTGCACAGTGCGTGTGTGTGTGTGTGTGTGTGTGTGCACAGTGCGTGTGTGTGTGTGTGTGTTTGTGCACAGTTTGTGTGTGTGTGTGTGCGCGTGTGTGTACAGAGAGTGCGTGTGTGTGTGCACAGTGTGTGTGTGTGTGTGCACAGTGCGTGTGTGTTTGTGTGTGTGTTTGTGCACAGTTTGTGTGTGTGTGTGTGTGTGTGTGCACAGTGCGTGTGTGTGTGTGTGTGTGTGTGTGTGTGTGTGTGCACAGTGCGTGTGTGTGTGTGTGTTTGTGCACAGTTTGTGTGTGTGTGTGTGCGCGTGTGTGTACAGAGAGTGCGTGTGTGTGTGCACAGTGTGTGTGTGTGTGTGTCTGCACAGTGTGTGTGCACAGTGCGTGTGTGTGTGTGTGTGTGTGTGTGTGTGTGTGTGTGTGTGTGTGTGTGCACAGTTTGTGTGTGTGTGTGTGAGAGTGTGTGTGTGTGTGCAGGGCTATCTGCTGTGCTAAGGCTGCTCATTGCTGAAGGATTAAAGGGGACGTTGCTGGACTGGCTGAGTTCTGCTGGCGGGGATCCCAAGCATTCAGTGCTGGCCTGAGCCGCCCAGCAATTTTTGTTTCACAGAATATTCCCGGAAAGTCGAGATAAAGGTTCCTGGCACATAGATTTGTGTGCTCTCCTGCATGTGCTTCAAAAACGATTTCTTAGCCACTGGGAACATTGCAGGAACAGTCTTAGAATTAATATTTTTAAAAACCTTTTACTCCAGGTGAGAATAATTTGAATTTCGGACTGCAATTATGTTGGATTGTACTGTAAAAGGTACCATCGTTCAACAAACAAAGTCAAATTCAAAGTTTTCCATATTTAATTTCAGAAAATTCTTAATATTACTGCTATTCACCCCCCCCCCCCTCCTCAGCTGGTTAGAAATATATGTAAACATGCCATGATTCCTACTGCGTGCCAATAGCACTGCCCAGCTAAAGTCTCTTAGTCATCTTATTGGCCTGGCTCGAGTCACATGATGTCTGTTCAGTCACATGATTCTGATTCTCCTTTTCTCTTACCCAGTTCATGCATTACTCTTGCCCTGTTCTTGCCCAGTATGACTCAGTGACTTTAATAATATTATGGCTAATATATAATATTGACAGGAAATACTTGCTGTTTTCAAGGTCTTTCTTATCACTGCTATTGCTAAATGGACTTGGTAATCCTCTCCCTGTTGTGTGTATTAACCCTTTGAAGAGTAGGTTTTTTGGAACGTTTTTTTTTTCTTCAAAATTCTATGTAAGTGTTTTAGAGTGATTGTGACATCAGCATTAGAATGTTCAGTGAAGAACATTCTAATCACGTATTTGTGACCTCACACCTTAAAGGATTAAAGAATGAAAACATTCTCTTGTTTTGAATGGCACATTATCGTCAATGTGCCATGAGCAAGATAGCAAAATGTCACTTCTAACGTAGCTTTAATAAACCACTGTAGAAAAAAACTGTTGATAATAAAGGGTGCATTCATCATCAAATAATGACCAAGCCCTTTCAGCGTGAGAGTCTCCAGGCTTTCTGAAAACACGGTCAACAGTGAAGCAGCAGTTCTTTCACAGCTGGAGAGCAAAAGCTTTCGTCACCTTCTCCGCTTCTTTGGCAAGGGCCAGGGGTGGTGTTTCTGTTTTGTTAGGAAGTCTGCTGTAGAGATTTTTTTTGGCCAGAATATTATTCCCAGAATTAAAGACACATTTCTTCAGTTTGTGCGTTGTGGCGTCAGTGTTAGCTCTGCAGGTTCCTCTCTCATAGGGAAGTGCTCAATGTACGCTTTCCCTGGTGCAGGTTGAGCTGAGGTACAGTAGCTCCCCAAATTCTACACAGTGTGGTAAAGCTACAGATTACCTGCTGTCACATCACCTGTTCTTCTTAGGCTTGCTTCTAGGACTGTGCGACATTGTTCACTTCCTTGTCATTTTTGACGTCATCATGCGCAAGATGTTTGCTGTGGTCCAAGTCTTCCAGGATGTTGAAGCAAAACACCTTTCACACAGCTCATCAGAGCACTCCCATTATTGGCCCTTTCCAGTGTACTCATTTGTGATCAGAATGTTCTTAACTGAGCATCCCTTTGGCATTTTGTCCAAGAATCCTTTGAAATAGTGCCTTCCCTCTCTGATTGTGCAGCTCCCACCAAGAAAAGGTAGTACCATTGTCTCACCACTGGGTGGAGCATAGGCTCAAATAGGGAGACCCAGCAGTCATCCCTGTACCTGAACAGTACCTCATCTAGTGTTGGCAGTTATTTTTTTCCCCACTGAACCCTTTGATGTATAGATGAAGATATCCTGTAAAATATTCTCTGCTTGAAGATCGATCGTAGATGACCAAGAATGGTTCATTAACATCCAGGGAAAGGTATTTGGCCAGTTTTACAAGGAAGGCATCTAGTGCTGATGAAAAGACCATGGATATGGTAATGGTAATTTTCCCCTGGGCTCACTATTCCTATTCAATAGGAGTCTGAAATGTTATGCTATCATTTGTGCATGTTAATTTCCAATTATAGATATAGAATAAATGATTAGAGTAAAGGTTCTAGAGTCTTTGTAGTGATTTATCTTTGAGAATAGCAGAATTTAGTGCAAGTTCATGTTTAGTCATCCACAAACCCGCTCATGCAGGAATCATGGTGCACGCCATAATAGGCGATACTTGTTTTCTGCAGGCCTCACTGTTCTGTTTTCGAAGGAAAAATGACCTTTTAAAAACAGTGTTTCCTGGAAATGCAGAGCTCACCCACTGTCCAGCATGTAAACATATGTAATGGAGACGTGTGTGTGCCACAGACCGAACGTACTGGGTACATCTGTTTCCCGTCCCACGAATCCCACGATCTGTTCACTTTTACTGAGCTCAGCTATTTGGCTTTATCACTAAGGGCCATGAATCTCCTGCAGTCATTTTCTGCTTAGGTGTTTCACATGGAACTGTGCTGTAAACAGAAAGAGGTCCAGTGTTAATTCAACTCTAACAGTGTACATGCAAGTCCAGTAGGGCTGGTACCATCATGTACTCTGTAAGAGTTGATTTAACACAGGGCATTTTACTCTTTACAGCACAGTTCCATGTAAAACGCTTAAAAGACAAATGGCTGCAGGCGATTCATGGTAGTGCAGTAGTAGTGTTATGCTATGCGTTGGCACAACTGGGGTGGCATAGCTCAGGAGGTAAGACCGATTGTCTGGCAGTCGGACGGTTGCCGCTTCAAACCCCGCCCTGGGCATGTTGAAGTGTCCTTGAGCAAGACACCTAACCCCTAACTGCTCTGGCGAATGAGAGGCATCAATTGTAAAGCGCTTTGGATAAAAGCGCTATATAAATGCAGTCCATTTACCATTTACCAAAAGCCTCAGGATTTGTAGGCAATGAAAGCTAGTCCAGACTCTGATACGCAGTACAGTATATCAGTGAAAGCTAGTCCAGACTCTGATACGCAGTACAGTATATCAGTGAAAGCTAGTCCAGACTCTGATACGCAGTGCAGTATATCAGTTTAATTAGTCAGAACTACAGCTTAAACTGCTGGGAGATTAATTAATTGTTCATTTGACCAGAAGGAAATTAAGATGGCTATTTATTTATTTATATATTTTTGTAGCAGAGAACCATTAACTGCCTGTTGGATGGCCTTGATGTGTGTGGGTATTCCTAGATTGCTATAAGTATCATGTCCTCTTATCTTACTCACCCCCTACACCAGGACACGCACACACACGCACACACACGCACACACACGCACACGCACACACACTCACCACTGTGTGCTGACTCTGTGCGTGACACGTTGGCTCTGTATGAGTGACAGGGGCAGCAGAGAGTGAGGTGGCGGTTCTGATGATGTCACAGCAGGCGGTTCGCTCGTACGGATCAAGCGCCCACAGTCACAAAATATAAAACATCCAGAGAGGTCAGAGGTGACTGCTCCACTTCCCTCCCTGGCCCAGAGGATTCTGGAAGGTCAGAGAGGTCAGAGGTGACTGCTCCACTTCCCTCCCTGGCCCAGAGGATTCTGGAAGGTCAGAGAGGTCAGAGGTGACTGCTCCACTTCCCTCCCTGGCCCAGAGGATTCTGGAAGGTCAGAGAGGTCAGAGGTGACTGCTCCACTTCCCTCCCTGGCCCAGAGGATTCTGGAAGGTCAGAGAGGTCAGAGGTGACTGCTCCACTTCCCTCCCTGGCCCAGAGGATTCTGGAAGGTCAGAGAGGTCAGAGGTGACTGCTTCACTTCCCTCCCTGGCCCAGAGGAAAGGAGTAATTCATGAGAGCACACCGAAGGGGAGATCTACAGGAGAATTACATTAAATAGCTTTATTGATTAGTTTCAAGTGTGAGGTCGTCATTCTTGTCACTGAACTACATTCACATTTATTTCAAATCTCATTTACTGAAAGTTCATTGAGTAATTTAGTGCTGTGGATCAATCTGTCTAGTCCATTTGAACAAAGGAAAATTAAATAACAACGTTGCTTCACTTATAACAGAAATTAATTGGATGAACTTGTGTTTTATTTTTCAGGAGGGTGAGAGACACGCGGTCAAATGAGCACAAGTTTACCGTGCAGAAAACAGAGGCGTAGAAGAGACGTCATGGAACTGACAGATGAGAGGTGGGTATAATGGAAATGTACAATGTCACTGTGATTTACACCAGAGAATGTGTGTCATGTTATGGGTAAAACACATGTAAGTGCTGTTTTCCCCTGTTACTGTGTTAGATCACTTGCGTGTTACGTGCATTATGACATTCATAAACATGCAGGCTTTCCTCATTCTACGTTCTTGCATGTGTTTCAACTGTAAAGGTGATCGCCACATTAAGATGCTTATACCACAACAGAGGTTATTATTGTCCTATTTATGGTTTTAATTAGTCTAAAGTCTATAGAAGCGGAGAGGTTCTTGGACTCTTTCAGAACTTTTTGGGTCATCAACAATATGTGGATATATTTTTAAGTGATTCTGTTTTACTGTGTGAGTGAAACAAAAAATGTTCCGGAATTAAAGGAGAACATGCTTTGTGTGGATCTATTTTCTCTCTGCACTGATGTTTGTGGATTGAAAAATATGTAGGAAATGGGGGAAAGAATAGTGAGATGTGTTTTCCATGTAGTGACTGAACTGATATGCAATGAACACCCTTGAATCAGACCACCTCTGTGAGCTTTAAGGTTGGGTGTGTGAGAACTTTTATGTGACAACGGAATTAATTTAAATTTTCTCTTTTTTCAGAAGAAACTCTCGAAAAGACTCTGAGTTTTCTTTCTCATGGGTGAGTCTTCTGTTTATCATTCATGTTTCATGAAAGACTACACAATAGAATACAGTTCAACAGAAATATCAGCAATAGTTTCAAACTAACAGTCAGTGTGTAAAACTCCAAGTTCCTATAACTATAAACATTTGACATGAAACACACATCAAGGAATCTGCATACACACGTTTGAGAATATAATCAAGCGATTATTGCCTAAATAAATTTGGAGATCCGCAGTTTTGAATGTCATAAGTAAAAAATTCATAAAATAACTGGAAGCAGCAGTAAGCAGAAGATGGCCAGGCTATTTTTACTTGATGAAAGCAGCCCCAAGAGAGCTCTTTACCAAAGGACAGGAGATCAAAATTGAGAGCAGGAAGATTAATCAGGATTTTGTCTGTTTGTGGTCTCGACACACCCGTACACCTCGGTGGTGCCAGGCCAACCCCTGAGAGAAAATGCCGGTCAGACGTGTTCCTGAGGGAGATGATGTAACCCAGAGCCCAGAGTTACACACGGAGAATCCAGCGCTGTGGCTTTCCCCTCCGTCTCTCTTCCTCTGGGACAGGCTCTTCCCTCGCTTTTACAGTCTAGACATCATTAAAACGAAACCAAGAGCCAGATCTGCCCTTTATTCTGTTAGGATTCAATGAGGCTAGTCTGTGAAGATGCTGAGGAAATAACTATGAGACAAAATGGCTTCTTGTGTCAATTAGTTTTTCTGAGCAAAGCCTGTTGTTTACTCAGTTTATAGGATAATCTAATTACAGAGCGCTGGTTAACAATTAACTGCCGCTGAAGGAAAGGAGAGAAGGTAAACAATGCCATTAGCGAGAGCCAAGTCTATCCCAGACTGGGATCAATCCCAGATCACGCCCATTCACCGTGTTTACAAATACCTCTCTAACAGTCGGGTGATCAGAAATTAATCACAACAGCTCTCCTTTCAGCTCACTTTGTCCTTTAATCTGCCCCGACCTGAAAACTGGATCAGAGAGCGCCATGATTGTGTGAAATTTGATTCCTGTGATAGTTTATTTTCAACGCAGTATTTCATCAGAAGGAATGGTTTTTTAATATATTGTTTTATGCACTGGATGTGAAGATAAAGCACAGTCAAAGAGCAGTTATGTACAGTAGATTCTATGGGGATTGCATCAGAAAAATTTATCTCTCTATTTAGCTCCTGCTCTCCAAAGCAGTAGCTGTCTGTCTCACGTTTAGTCACCTGCCCTCTTGCTTCACTTAAATGCTTACAGCGTATAAACACAAACACATTTCCGGCAGTTACCACACCAAGATAACAAAGACTAGTGGAGACCCCCCCACACACACTTACAGTATTTTCAATCTGTACAAGCGCAGTATTGCACTTGTAATATTATGTATGCATATGTAACAATGTATTCATCTCAAGAAAATCTAATTTGTTTTGAATTGTATTCAGAACTACCCAAACAATGAATGCTATTAATGTGACTGTTTATTGTCTTTGTATGATGGGACTCCCCAGATACTGTTGAGTCCTTTGGTGTTGGACAGTTGTGCCTAAGAAAGTACATTAATCATTTATATTATCAAATACCATATTTACCTTTTGTCGGATGTTTTTTAATTGTAAATTGTACCGGGAAAAGCGAGGAGAGATACTACAGCTTTATTGCAGTCTCTATAACCGGTAATCTTCCTGTTCAAATGAATCATGTTTGCCCTCGTGCAGAACGTGCAGAATTCAAGGCCGTTTTGCGGAGAAGCTTGCTGCCGCGCGGTAAAGGCTCAGCCTGTTCCATAAATAGCCACGCCCAGCAACATAACAAGCGGAGGAAATCGGAGCGAAGTTGGCTGCATGAAAACATTCACGTAGACTGCAGACGGCGAGCAACAGCAGCACCAGGAAGCCGCTCGGTTCTCTGAGCTGCGCGCGGTGAAAAAAAGCTTTTCTGCGACTCGGATTACTCCGACAAAAAAATAATAATAAACTGCTGACAGCCCTCACGTATCGGTGAATAATCCGTTCTCTCTCTCTCTCTCTCGCACACACACATACATGCATGCACACACATACACACGCACATACACGCACGCACACACATGCGCACGCACATACATACATACACGCATGCAAACACGCACACATGCACACACACACAGACATGCAGGGGCAGTGGGGGGTGGGGTGTTGGGGGTGGAGAGGAGATTAGGTAGGCAAGAAGGCGGATTCTTTGGTCAGCTCCACTGACCAATTAGCTGTGAGGGCGAGTGAATGTGTGTGTGTGTGCCTGTGTGTGTTTGGCTGTGTGTGTGTGTGTTGGGCAGGGGTGTATGTGCATGTTTTGTTTTTTTGTTTTGTTTTTTTGGGAGGGGGAGGAGGGGCGGGGGTTGGCCTGTGTTGGGTGTAGTGGGCGGGGACAGAGTGTGTGGAGCCATTTAAAAAGCATGCTTCCTGCTCTGTTCCCGTAGCGACAGCAGAACTCAGCGATGAAGATCCAGGAGGTTTCGGGAGTGTGTGACATGAGGAGGGCTCCGAGGAGCCCCGAGGGGGACGGGTTCGAGGAGGAGCCCCCCCACAGCCGGACCAGACGGGACCTGACGGACCAGCGAGGCTGGGGAGGTACTTTCACAGCCCTCTGCGGGGTTTAGCACGTTCCCGTCTCTCTCTGCTCGTCTCGGGCGTGTTTTTGGACGTGACAGACCTGTCAGTTTTGTTTGCGTTAGCTGCACGCCAGTTCTGTGTGCAGGTGGAGGACGGGTTGTTTTGTGCATGCTGGAGATTTCACTTTGACATGCGTTCAGTCATGAAGTATTTATTTGGAAGTGTGCAACTGTCTGCATTTGAAGGGCGTGCTTTCTGCAGTTTGCACTGTTGATAGCTGTTATTTAACACTGATGTTTTTATGTGAAGACAGAATGTGAAATAGTTGCAGGACATGGTATATTAACAGATGAATGCTGACAGTCTGAATGTCAGCACCTGAATGAGGCAGTTTGATGGTAAAGCTCTTGATGCTGTTTTATTGCTGTGTTTGCATGATGGCAGACGACTCGCCTCAAACAGACGGTAGTATCCGTGGCCTGAGTCTGACGTGCAGAAGGGGCAGCCCTGTAGTACTAGTAGTAATTTTTTAAAATTCAATCATTTTAAGCAACAAGGGTCTCTTTTTCAACACACAGTGTTGCCGACACATGCAGATTTTTCTGCTGAGTTCAGCAGTGTTATTAATGCACATATAATACAAATGTCTTTTGTTCTCCATTAGTTATATCTTATCACGCACTGTGACACACTTCTTTTTGAAAAACAAGGCTTTGGTCCCACAGAGATGGTCGGTTGCTGACATCACAAATCCGCTGATCTGAATAAAAACTAGTTTTTGGTATAATGGATTTGTGGAAGTAAAGTCTTCAAGAAAGAAAGTTTAGAAACGGGAAGGGATTTGTCTTTCCCTTTCGTGCAATCTTTTAAACCCTCATTATATTTTTGACAGCAAATGTGTTTGTGGATGGTAGCTTGCTCCTGTAGTTTATCAGGAGTCAGGAAAGGGGACTCTATGGATAGGGGGTGTGGAGGTTTTGTCACAGTGGGTGACTTGGTTACCCTGGGTAGTGAGTTATAAGAATGTGGAAACTCATGATTGTGGACTTGCACTTTCGTGTAAAATTGACACATATTATGTAATCTCTCTGGGAAAATTATCCCATAGCTGAAAGGTCTTCGTCATTTGTGCCTTCGTCAGAACAATCAAAATGTTGTTTTATATTTTTGTCCTTCATCAGTGTTAAGACCAATCCAAAATGGAGTCTTATTTACAGTAGATCCAGTAACCGTATGAAAGTTTAGCTGCTCTCAAGAGCTTGTTTATATCTGCAAGCGGATTGAGTTCTAAGTACAACATGATTGGTTCATCAAAATTCAGGGACATGGTTTCAGAACCAAAAACACGCCTGTTGCAAAGCTTCCTTCACGCTCAAGAATGTGGTTAATGTCAATGCCGATTCAGCTCCAGTCCATTTCCTGCCCAACACTGCTTTTGCCCTGTGCTGCTGTAACGCCGTGTGTGTGTGTGTGTGTGTGTGTGTGTGTGTGGGGGGGGGTGGGGGGGTGGGGGGGGGGTTGGCATTAGAATTGGAAGTGCAATATGCGTATGAGGATGCTGTAGACTTCGGGCAATGACTTTGCTCAGCTGTTGCTACTTGTTCTGCACATTTATCTTTTACTCGCCATAACTGACTGGGTTTCCTGGAATTTTAATAAAGGGAAAAAACATCACTAATGTTGATCAGATACTGGTGTCAGCCAGACAATGAAGTTAAATGGGTCCATTGTAATTATGATGAATTAGTCAGAGATTCTGATGTCTCACTACATGGTTTACATGACTCGGTTGTACTAGCACTGGAACTGTTGCATTATGCATTTTTGGTGTTTTAATTTTTAAGCTCTTTGGCCAGCCCATCAATTGTGTTGGTGCACAAGGCTGCAGCCTCTGTTGGAGCTGGTTTGAAACTGGTCCAGCTGGTTTGAAGCTGGTTTGGGAGATGGTGAAGCTGGCAACAAAAGGTTTGAGTTGGCAACCATGGTGGACCAGCTTGGTACAGACAATTAGACCATCACCAAATCCCAGATGGTGTCCAGCTGTAGAAGCTGGGTCCAGCTAGATTCCATCACCAAATTCCAGCAGGAATTTCCATCAGGAAGAGCTTGGGACCCAGTCACATGCTACACTAACATACAGACTGGCCTACTGCCCTTCTAAACAAACTGATTTTCTTTTTCTTGTTTATCATATTTTGGTGTATTTAAAGAATTTGGACGGTAACTACGTTTCGTACTGTAATAGCTTTGTTTGTAATGTAATAGGCCTGAGTTTAATTAGCTGTAGTGAACTTGGGGGCTTGTTGAGGGAAATATATTCCTTCTCTAGTGTGAGCTAGAAGTGCAGATCTTCAAGTGCAGATCTGCCAAACTGATAGACGTTTCCAGCTATGGGTCCCCCTGAGAGATGGAGTTCAGTGCACAGATTTTGGTGGTGGTGATTAGAGTGTGGGAATGCTTCTTGCCTGTGTATGTGTGTGTGTGTGTGTGTGTGTGTGTGACGGAGCTCTGTCCATGTGGAATGATTGAATTTTGTTCCAGTTCCTTGGTTCCCTCTGTCTGTACCTGTTCTCCCTACAGTTGACTGTGGAATTATTTAAAGGGTATTCAGGACAGTAGAAACCATTTTGAAAAAGCCTGTTTGCCTTACAGCTGAACTTAGTAGCACTGGGGAGGCCTCCTCACACTTACACACTGCCGTCGTTGTTCGTTTTTTGTTTCCTCGTTATGTTCATTATTATATTCCGCTCCTGGTTTTCCTTTTTTCAGCCGGGCCACAGCTGCGTTTCTGTCATTTCAAACACAGCAGGACAACCAGCAAAGTTCATTACATTTATGAGTGCTATAAATCTAAGGGCAGCCTGGCTCATGGGTATAAAGCACATCTGTAAATATGATTACTCGTCATGGTTTCTCTTATTTTACAGTTGTAGCCATATTTTAGTATATTAAGTCACTTCTCAAAGGGTATTTTATATCGCACGCTATTTTACTGTGCCTGTGAAACACAGATATTAGCAGCAAATGGGACAAGTTGAGATACTGAGGCTTGTGGCTGTTGCTATGAGCGATGTATTATGTGGTGAATTTTAATAACTTTGGGCAAGCCTTGACTTGCCAGAGAACTCAAAGTACGATTTGTTTAATCTTTGCCGAACAGAGAGACGTATTGCTAAAATATTCAATCACGCGCCTAGTTTTCTGTCTGACTGATTTCAACACCACTTTGTGCAAATATCTGACATAAGTGAAATAATATGTACATTAATCATTTTATATAATCAACTATTGTATCATAATAACTTCTGTTGTACAATACGCACTGTTCCTTTTAAAGAACCCATTCCATCAACAATAATCAGTCCCAGATATAGTCATGGCTATGGTATGTACAATAGGCTAAGAGTATGAAATGATCTGAGATTATTAATAGAGCACGCTCTGTGTGTCAGCTGTACTGAGCATGCTCTGTGTGTCAGCTGTATTGAGCATGCTCTGTGTGTCAGCTGTACTGAGCATGCTCTGTGTCTTCGCCTGGCAGACTTGTCCTGGCAGAGGGAGGGGGAGGAGCAGGAGGAGGCCCGGGACCCCCCCCAGCCGGGAGGGCTTCTGATCCGCCAACTGCTGGCGGAGGAGAGCGACCCCCTTGTCTCCCCCCGATTCTACGCCTTCGGAAATCTGGACGACACAGAGGTCCCCCCTTCCCCACCAGACTCCTACTCCTTCATGAGGTAAAGTGTGTGTGTGTGTGTGTGTGCGTGCGTGCATGTATGTGTGTGAATGTGTGTGTGTGTGTGTGTGTGTGTGATAAGCACGGGTGTGTTGGTGAGCGCTGTGCTAGCCTAACCTGGCTTTGGCTCGTGTGTTTCTGGCCTGCAGTCGGCAGAGGAGCTGGTCTCTGGGCTCCTCCGAGGACGACAGGAGGGACCTGACCCTGGCCCAGGCCTCCAAGAAGATCCACAACCTGAAGCGCAAGATCCGCAAGTTTGAGGAGCGATTTGAGGAGGAGCACAAGTATCGGGTGAGTGGGGCAGCGTCCAAACAAGCTGTCTTCCAAAAACGATGATATCAAAACTTGTGGCGAATATATTCAGGCTTAGTCATGGAGCGCTGGACTTGAGGAAGTTAAGCTCCTCACGCCATATGGCCATTCATCTTTCTAATTCAACCAGGGTGAGCAGCCTAGTACAACGATGAGGAAATTGGGCTCGTAACATAGAGGTTGCAGGTTCAATTCCCATACACCAATTGTTGTTGCACACGGCACGTATTCAGCTGTATAAATGGATGTGATGTAACAGTGCTGTAGCTGTGGATACTGTAGATCTGCTCAGTGCTTTAAAATGTGATGTCAACATGATGCGTGTTAGTGACACGATGGGTTCTTTCTGCAGCCCTCCCACAGTGACAAAGCTGACAACCCAGAGGTGCTACGATGGATGAACGACCTCTCCAAGCTGATAAAGGACCTGAAAGGTGAGCCAGCTGGATGTGTGGAACCCCAGAAGAAGAGGGACCGCCCCACCCCCCAAAAAAACAGTCTTACGACCTCAATAAAGGAAGATAACAGAGTAAAGAAGTAGATCAGCTCCTCTGTCTCATTAGTGCCCCCTGGTGGGCTGGTGCTGAACTGCGTCTCTCCCTGGCCGGTGCAGAGCAGAAGCTGAGAGCGTCTGAGGAGGACCTGACGCCCCTGGTGCGCCAGCGCAGCAACACGCTGCCCAAGAGCTTCGGCTCGCAGCTGGACAGGAAGCCGGCGGAGAAGAGCGCCAAGCCGCCGGCGGAGAGCACGCTGCAGACCCTGCAGGCCAAGCTGCAGGAGAAGAGGCAGGAGGACGGCCGTCCCGAGGACATCAAGGTGAGGGTCACCAGAGCTTACCCACACTGCATCACTCATCTTCATCATCATCACTGCATCACTCATCTTCATCATCATCACTGCATCACTCATCTTCATCATCATCACTGTCATCATCTTCATCATCATCATCATCATCATCACTGTCATCATCATCGCCATCGTCATTATCATCATCATCATCATCACTGTCATCATCATCATCATCATTATTATAACCATCATCATCTTTATTATGGTCATTGTTATTATCATCTCTCTCATGGTCATCATCATCCTCATCAGTATCATTGCCATTTTTAACACCACAGCTACCTGCGAGCATAAGCACCAGAGCTCTATCTTCTAACGGCAGATATCTCCTCTTCTCTCTTTCCCTCTCTCTCCCTTTCCCTCTCCGTCTCTCTCTCTCTCTCTCTCTCTCTCTCTCTCTGATAGGATATGACCCGAGAGCAGATTGGGGAAGAGAAGATGGCGCTCCAGAAGGCTCTGCTGCACTATGAGGGCATCCATGGCAGACCGGTGAGTGGCCCTCCCCCTTCCCCCCCCCAAAATCCCAGTAGTTTTTCAGTGTTCTAGAACTCCGCTGCTTTCAGTCACCAGCAGTAATTGCTACATTAGCATTAGAATGTTCAGTTCAGAGCATTCTAATCACATACTGTGTTTGTGGTCTCACACCTTTAAAGGGTTAACTAACCAGCTGGACCCTTCTGTTCCGTGCCAGGTGACTAAGGCTGAGCGGCAGGCCATGAGACCGCTGTACGACCGCTACCGGCTGGCAAAGCAGATCCTCTGCAGAGCCTCCACCATTCCAGCCATCGTAAGTCCACCGCCTGACTTCCTGTTCGCTCGCGGCCCGCGATGCTGCGGCGTTTTCACCGCGGGGAGCCCGTGCCAGATTAACCAGGCTTCACCCACTCAGCAAAGCCCGGGCTTCACCCGCTCAGTAAAGCCCGGGGTTTTAGGGTCTGAAATCCTTTAAGGCGGCTGGCCGGCCGGATGTTTCCATGCCGCGGAGGAAAAGAAAAACACTCTTCTCGATCTGCAACTGCAAAGGCCTCTGGGAGAGAAGGAGGCTGAAAGCACTTTATCAGCTTATGAGCAGGACCGCTACGAACCTTGACCAGGGGTTAGCATAGCTGACTAAGTGGACCGATGATTTTAGGGGAAATAGTGGGTATTACAGTAGGCAATCCCAAACGCATTTTTTGTAAGCACCTTTACTCAGCCAAGCTCCGGTGAGAAAGGATTGGATAAGATTGTGCTGTGGGTGAATGCACATGACCTGTAATCCCTGTTATTGGCTGGTCTGATAGTTCCACACAGGATTAGACATTTTAGTGGGGAGTGAACTAGACCTGAATTCAGTCAGCATTCCCCCTTAACTTTGACTTTGAAATGAATGTGTGTTCTGTATTTATTCCTCGACAAGCAGTTGAACTGTATCTGTAAGGCTAGAGATGACAGCCGTTGCCTTGGGCCTGGTTGGAATAATTGTATTGCAATGCCGAGCCACCCTGGCCTGCCTGTCCTGTGTCTGAGCTGGGATCAGTATGAAGGTGGTAACCCCCCCTTGTTGACCCTCGTTGTAGGGCTCTCCCTCCAGCAAACGCAGGAGCCCTCTGCTGCAGCCTATTATCGAGGGCGTGCCCGCGCTCTTCTTCAGCAACGTCAAGGTGAAGAGCCGTTGCCATAGCGCTCAGCGATCCGGGGCGGGTTCAGCAGGCAAAGCGTTTCGCGGCGCTGCGGAGTGGAAGCTCAGCGCTGCTTCGGGGCAAGCTTCCACAGCGTCTGTCTTGTGACTCCATTTCCCACAAGCCCCGTGCTGCTTGATATTTTTGCCTGCTGGACTCACCCCTTGTTGGTGATCTGGCTGATTTGCCCCAGCGCGATGACTGATCATTGATTTCCCCGTCGTTGTGTGTGGCACCCAAATCAGCAGCTGATTGGCTGTGACTGTGTGCTGTGAACTCGCCTGTGTGCAGTGTGTGGAGTGTGTGTGCAGAATGAAGCCTGAAAGCACTAATCCATGCATGATGATTATCTCGGTGTGATGCAGGATAGGAACTCAAAGCGCCACTGACTTTAATTAGGCAAAGTTCTGAGGCTACACAAAGGGCACATTAAGTGTCCACATGAGCAGCATTTTAATCGACAGCAGGTGGCTTTGTTCTCTCGCTGCAAAGCCTCTTAAAACTGTCGTGGCGGTACGTGTTTGCGCATTCTGAATATTTCATGATTCTGCCAAAATTTTAATGATCGCGAGATTAGGTGATTAACACTAAATTATGATTATTAATGTGAAGCAAGACATTTTTTTCAGTATTTAAATTCCTCATGGATTTTTCCGAAGGAAACTAATGAGGAGCCGCTTGTAGTTTAGCTGTTGAAATTGCGCTTGATTTCAGCGGATAGCCCCGCTGGGAGGGGAAGGGCTCGGCCTAATCAGAGTGCAAACACCCGGTGTCCATAATTCCTGGGTTGGTTCTGTCCCTCTCATCACAGAAACAGCCCAGTCATCTTCGCTGTTCTGACTGCATTCCTGTGGGAAAGGTGGTGTGGGCCAACAGTGATGTGTGTAAAACTGATGAGCTAAGGTGGACTGGGCATGCCTGCTCTCCATATTTAACCCTTTGAAGGGTAGTCTTCTTTTTGGAATTCTTTATGTATTTATTTTTTCAAAATTCTAAGCCAGTGTTCTAGAACTCTATGCTTTTCAATCACCAGCAGCGATTGTGACATCAGCATTAGAATGTTCAGTCAAGAACACTCTAATCGCATATGTGTGATCCTGCATCTTAAAGGGTTAAATATCCCAGCATTCCTATTTCCTGGCTGACTAATCCCTGTGGGCGCTCCACCTCTCCTGCTTCTCTGACCCGTGTCCGGGGCTTACCCATCCTGCTCTCACCCGGGGTTTTTAACAGTCCCTGTTTTCCCCTCTCCAACGGCAGGAAGAGGAGGAGGACGGCTCGGAGGACGAAGGTGAGGTGCGGACGGACCCCCCTGGGACGAGCGGGCCAGAGTACCACATGCTGGGCTTCCTGGACCAGCTGGAGGAGGACCTGGACGGGTGCCTCTCCCCCGCGGACGAGCTGTCCCCCTCCAAGCAGAGCATGGACATGCAGCTGTCCAACCTGCACTTCGCCAGCATGTAAGCCTGCGTGGGGTGCTCCTGGATCTGCTGCTAAGGGTGCTCCTGGATCTGCTGCTAAGGGTGCTCCTGGATCTGCTGCTAGGCTCCGATCTGCTGCAGGGTGCCTGGATCTGCTGCAGGGCTCGATCTGCTGCAGGTGCTTGGACCCCAAAGGTGCCGGCCCCGCCGCCTAGCTGCAATGCTGGCTCATGCAGCTGGGAGCATTTTTAATCAACAGTCCCTCAGAATAAACTGGTTCCACTAGCAAAACAGTCATTAATAATGGGTTCCAAAATGGGATGCAGTTGGATGAATCACGTGCTGAAGTTTGTCTAGTTTATTATTCCTGATGTCTGTAGTGGAGGTGAGGAAAGAGGTCCTGCTCAAAGTCATGTCTCCACACACAGGCCAGAGCTCGTGGAGCAGCTCCACCAGACGCGAGAGGAGAAGAAGAGGATCCGCAAGAAGCTCAGGGAGTTTGAGGACACGTTTTTCAGGCAAAACGGAAGGTAAAGACTTCACCAGCAATATCAGCCATTATGGTATTGAGTGGGCAGAGGTCTAGCACCTGATGAATCTTTAATGAGGGTTTGCTCTCTCACTCAGACAAGGCGTGGTATTCCTGTGTGTGCTTGTGTATGTGTGTGTGTGCCCCATGTACATAAGAGCAATCGATATCCTGATGGATTTGTTTCGCTGTCGATACAGAAATGTCCAGAAGGAGGAACGCCCAGCCTTGGCAGAGGAATACACCGAATACAAGCACGTCAAAGCCAAGCTCAGGCTCCTCGAGGTTCTCATCAGCAAAAGAGACTCTTCTAGAGTCTCTATCTAGAGCACGGGCAGGGCTGCCCCACTGTGTCCCCAACTGCTGAAAGACAGTGCCAGTGTTTCCATGGCGACATCTGCATCATTCGAACATCAGGAGGGACTGAGAGCAGAGAGCAGAGGGGCTGAGTGCAGAGGGACTGAGAGCAGAGTGCAGAGGGGCTGAGTGCAGAGGGGCTGAGTGCAGAGAGCAGAGGGGCTGAGAGCAGAGGGGCTGAGACCAGAGGGGCTGAGCAGAGGGCTGAGAGCAGAGGGGCTGAGTGCAGAGGGGCTGAGAGCAGAGGGGCTGAGTGCAGAGGGGCTGAGTGCAGAGGGGCTGAGAGCAGAGGGGCTGAGTGCAGAGGGGCTGAGAGCAGAGGGGCTGAGAGCAGAGGGGCTGAGTGCAGAGGGGCTGAGTGCTGAGGGGCTGAGAGCAGAGGGGCTGAGTGCTGAGGGGCTCAGAGCAGAGGGGCTGCCGCGGTTCAGCCGTGCGACATGTAGAGCACAGAGCACAGGTCTGTATCTCCGTGAGTCTCTCATCCCCGGGTGAGAAGGAACAGGAAAAGGTTTTCTGTAAGAAAATATATATTGGTATGGTCAGTGATTCTAATTGCACTAAGAGTGACTTTTTTTTTAAATAAAGAAATTTCATTTGAATGTAGAGCCTTCAAGAATAAGCTATAAATAAGAGATTCGTCACACGGCGATTTTTGTGTGATTGGTCAAAACAAAAATTTCTGTTTGGACGTGGACATGGCTTAAAAAAACAGTTATGCAACTATGTAAAAATATATCTGTTTTAATCCATAAATTCTGCCGCTGAATATGAGCTTATTATTTTGTGTGATCCAACAGAAATAGCACTGTCACTTGATTGGACTGGTGTGAACGTGAACGCACATACTGTATCTCACAGTGGTATGAGAAATATCACACACCAAGCTTCTGTGATCTCAGATTTATGCGGCTTTGCATCATAGATTTATTTTCCCCATGTAAAATATTGTACAGGGTAAAGCGTGATGTTTTGTAACAACATTTGCAAATATGTCATTTCCAGCATTTGTGTGTAATAGTGTTAGTGCACACTGAGAACAGCAATCCTGTTTTAGTCAAATCTAAAAAAAAAAAAAAAAGATTCCATAATGATCAAAATTCCTACTGCTAGAGTTCAAACTGATTTTTCTGCTTTGTTTTATCAGACATCAGTAACCTCATTGTTACTTATCGATATGCTCATGCTTTTACCTGTGTACCGTCTGTCCTCCAGAATGAACAAGTGCAGTGTCACTTCATTTTGTATGTTAACACTGATTTCTGATTGTTATGAATGTGTACATTTTCGTACATATTTTTTTGTATCTATTCTATAAAAGAATACATTTTTACTGATATATTTCAGTGTTGTGATAATTCCATTTTAAATGTATATATAAAGCATCTGAATAATTTTATCCCACAGATCATTTTCTTGTATTTCATAGAGATTAATTAATTATATAACATGATTGAAATATCATCATTTTATGTTGTTGTAGAATCCAAATTTTCAGCATTTTTTTCTTTCCAGATAATCTCCATGAGACAGCTGTAATTAATGTTTAATGTTGTAAAAAAGCAATAGCATCTCATGTTACATCATGAATTAATCTGTTTTATAAATATTAATCTGTGAGTCAGTTTCATTTGTATAATTAGATGTAGAAAAAAAGTCCTCATCGAGGCAAGCAAAAAACATGGTTACAGCAGAAACCGAAGGGATCACTGGAGTAAACAAGAACCGCTGTTTCCAAACATTTCGCTCGTCATACAGTGGAAGGAGAGGACACAGAAGTCACATACTGGATGCGCATTCATGTAAAAATAACAGGAGGGGTTTAATATTTTAAAATGGCTTTTAAGCATTTTAAATAGCTTTTACTTACAGCTAAAATAGCCTAAAAGTGCTTTTCAGTTCAGGTCAAACAGCATCACAGAGATAATATGTATGTTCCAGAATCAGAATCTCTTAATATTTATGGCACACTGCGAAAATCATGTTATGAAAGAACACTTTGTTCTGTGCCTCAATCTTACATTTGCAATTAAGGGCTGTGTGCTCAGCACTCAAACTGTCCTGATCATTCCAAGCTTTATATTAAACTGAAAATCCTGCTTGTGCTTTGTGGGTGTGTGTGGGGGGGGTGTGGGCGTGTGGTGGAGGGGGGGGGTGTGGGGTGTGTGTGGGTGGTGTGTGGGGGTGTGGGGGGGGGGTTGGTCGTGTGGGCGGTGTCAAAACTCTTACAAAATGTTTACATGTCGGTGCTGATTTGGATTTTGTGACAACAGGAGGTTCACTTTTTATTTCTTATCGTATTTAGCTGATTAGCAGACAGCTTTCATTCTGAGAAAGACCCAGTAGACCCTTTCTTGTGGCATGTGCTAACCGCTTGGCTTTCACCAAACCACCACGTACAGCCGTGTGATTAAAATACATAAGGAAGTTCCCTGGGAATTTGGTATGGGAAGTGAGCAGGCTAACAGGAAGCAGTCCTCATTTTTGGCTTAAGGCAGGAAATCAAAGTTAATTTTTTTACATCACGGATGGCATTAACCAATTATAACCTATCCAATGATATACTCAGCGTTTTCCATATGTTTTCAATTGGAACATACTGTATATTGCACATATATTGCAGGAAATATGTCGGAGTCACAGTGAGCAGTCAGATAGCTCAGAATACAGGTATAGGTAATACTGTGTGTAATATGACTATGTAAGTAGATAAACCTGCCTTCTCTCTGTCTTTCTGGTGGAAAGCCAACTCAAGGGTGTGAATTGGGATATTCCACTTCATAAACTGGCTAAAAAAACAAAACCAGAAAAAAGCATGCATTCATCTATCTTTTGGTTGACAATGTATTAATTAATTCAGACATCACCCAGAATTAAGCTTATGAATTTCAGTGATGCAAATTTCACAACTGCAACGTACACCATTTCCAGAAACCCCACGTAAATGGCAGTGGTAACACAGGTAATGTAAATGGGAGTAGTAACACAGGTAATGTAAATGGGAGTAGTAACACAGGTAAAGTAAATGGGAGTGATAACACAGGTAATGTAAATGGGAGTGGTAACACAGGTAATGTAAATGGGAGTAGTAACACAGGTAATGTAAATGGGAGTGGTAACACAGGTAATGTAAATGGGAGTGGTAACACAGGTAATGTAAATGGGAGTGGTAACACAGGTAATGTAAATGGGAGTGGTAACACAGGTAATGTAAATGGGAGTGGTAACACAGGTAATGTAAATGGGAGTAGTAGCACCTGCGCCTCTCACTGCGTTTCCCACGGCCTGGAGCGTGTGTTCTTCCCCAGAATCCAGACGTGTGGCAGCCCCAGCGGAGGAGTGCAGGCTGAGGGAGACGTGAGAAGTGTCTCTCTGAGGAGGCGCTGGAGGAGCCGACGGCTCGTCCTGGAGGGCGTGGACGTTACGTAAGAGTTCCCAGCTTCCCCCGTGACGCAGGTAGCAGGAAGAGGCTACAGAGTGCGTATCGTTGCGTATGAGATGTGTTGTGTGTGTGTTGTGTGTGTGTGTATGAGAGGTGTGTGTGTGTGTGTGTGTGGGTGTGTGGGGTGTGTGGTGTGTGTGTGTGTGTGTGTGTGTATGAGAGAGCGTGTGTGTGTGTATGAGAGAGCGTGTGTGTGTGTGTGTGTGTGAGTGCGTGTGTGTGTGTGGGTGTGTATGTGTGCATGTTTGTGTATGTGTGTGTGTGTGTGTGTGTACTGCTGCTTGTAACTGATCCATCAGACACAGTCCCTGGGGTCTGAACCTTTATTTTATGGAAGTAGAATAAAAATAAAAAAAGGATGTTTGAAGCAAAACAAAATTTGTTTGAAAAAAATCCAACCATTGTGACAGTCAAGTGCAAGATGTAACTTGCACACAGAAATCATAAATCCCTCATATACACAATATAGACTATGTAGAAGTGTCAACTCAATCGAAGGCAATCCTGTTAAGGAAGCTTCTGAGAACAGTACTGCGGTATTTTATTACCTGTTTGGTTGTAAAATCTGAGAGGATCCAGTCGTCTGTATTCCCCCCCCCCCCTCCCCCCACCCCCCTCGGCTGTAGGCCCTGATACTCAGGCTCAGTGCCATGCACTTATCTGAAGGCTGGGGCATTAGAGAACATTGTTTTGTTTGCTGATATAATGCCACGATTTGCATAGACAATGTTTTAATTTTACATATCACCTATTCCAGCTGAATTTCTGAGAGCGCTACAGATCGAGGGTGTAAAAATAGCTTCTCTTTAAAGCTCATTCTCATTATCTGCAGCCCTTGGATCACTGGGCCTGCGTTGAGAGTAATTAATGTTGACATACGTTCAAAGGGACATGATGTCCTAATTTGAGAGGTGGAGCCATTTTGGCTGCGTATTTATTTATTTGCTGGGTATGGTTGAGCTGTGCACCGGGACAGGCTGCAACCTTTGTTCAAGGACTTTTGCAACACACAATCAAACTATTCTACATTTTCGAGGCAGAATTCCATTGTGATAGGAAAACCCCAATTTTAACACAACGTGAACAAGGAAAATAAAAAAAATTCTATTGTAGACTGTTTCCCAAAAGAGCTGTTTGTACGGAGTGCCTATTGGACCGGCAGCGAGTAATTTAATCAGCAGCTCAGCTCAGCTTCTTGCCTTTGCCCGTGTTTTCAACGCTGCGCAGTCAGAAACAGGTTCATTCTTTTCTGTGCCATGGTTTCCTGTTTTTGAAGCCAACAGAAGGTCAGAGCACACACACACGCTGGAACATACACACACACACACACGCTGGAGAGCCATGCCCTCGCCTTTGCCAAGCGGTCAGATGGGGTGGGCAGAGCCAGTCATCCAGCCCCCCCTCTCCCACAGGAGAACAGCTTGAGATCTCCGGCCTGCTTGTCCTGCCGTGTGCCGCTCCAGACCATCACAGATGAAATCCCTGCGTGTTATTAACGCGCTCACAAAATGTATCACATCTGATGATCCCATCCTGTAAATCTCTGAGAGACATCAATAAACCACGTTGCTTCTCCCAGTAGCGATGTAATGCGGTGGGGATGGGCTCATGCCATTTCTTGCTAGCACGGGCTGGGCCTCCTGTTAGACAGCCCTGCTTCTATGTAAGACAGAAGCTTGTTTTTTTTTTTTAAACATAATTTATTCGATCAATCTTCCTATCCCACTGTCTTCTCACGGAGTTGAATATCTAAAGCCATGCCTCCCACACCTCCCCACAGCCAACCAATGGCCAATTAAAAAAGACCCGAACTTTTCCAAATGATGCCTTTTTTAAAATAACCAAATAAAATCCTGCCTTGCACAATATAACTCGCTCGTGTTGTGATGTACTTCCATAAAGCAAAAGTGAAGCAGGGGACCCGGTCTGTGGCTTTATCTTATTAGATACAGAGCACTGAGCTCCTGTAATCTCTGTTTCCTAAAGGCTGATTGAGAGAGCAACCAATTTGTTGCATACATCCAGCCATCTGCAGGCAATTAAGAGAGTAATTACTGCCCTTCGCGAGGGAAGTAGTTATGTAATGTAGCAATAGCCTGCTCTGAATTCACATAAACTACATGTTATGTAGAACTGTGGTGTTGACCAAAGACGGACTGATTCATGTTTTCAGATTCCTTATTCAAATTTATCTGTTTTCGCTTGATCATTTAATCTCTTATTCAAACAGGTGTCTGGATTTCTTTTTTTAAGACCTGAGGATCAGAGATACCATTTGTCATGTTACTTGCATTGCACAAGATAGAGTATATTAGCATTTATAACAAATCATTGCATTTAGAAAAATAAAAATTTAAAAACACACAAGTCCTGTAAAACAACAGGGGTGCACAGCAATTTAAAGCAGAGTTCCAGAGTAAAGATACACATGGGCAGGATTGTGATTCTGCATCTCTACCATCTGTTTATCTAAAGAAAAACACAAAGAAATTACTCACATACAAGGCAGTGCCTATCAGTCATTAATTCAAACTTGCGAAATCGAGGCCTGCCATTATAAGTACTGATATCACAATTATGCCAAGTCACAAGAAACAATATTGGCTATCTTAGCTCATGCAAAATAAACAAGCTGTATTCCAAAGCGATGCTGCCAAATGTTTCCTAAATCATTGCAAGTAACTTTTTCTTGCTAACATTAATTTAGAATGCTAAATCCCCTAGGCTTTGTTGTGCGGACGTGTAAAGTTGTTTGTGAATTTTGTCTGTTGAAATTGGGTCAGAAGGTACAGAAATGAATGTTTTTAAGGGCTGAGAGTCTGTGGAAAGTGCCGAACTGTCAGTGCTGTGTCGGTATGGGGCATGCCCCGCCAAGCCGTAACTAAAGGAATCGCAAATAAAAAAATCATAAATCAGAACCTTTCTTTTCATATTTTAATTGGCAAGCTCCTAGTTGATATAAAAACATATTCTTCATGATCTGCAGTGTAGTGCAGTAGAATAAAAATGATAAACATCACACAGGGCAGCCAATGAGGCGACAGCGAAAGAGGAATGGTGTCAGGGCCTGTGACTGCATTGGCTTCAGCAAACTGTCTTATTCCTTTATTTAGAATACCCACATGTTTATCAAATATCACTGTGTCGCCAAACGTCTACATTTATATTGTGTGAAAAGCAGGACCCATTTACAAGTGTTTCAAATGCCCTGATCCCATTAATGGTGTCAATGAGGGATCAAGCACGGAAACCCTTTTTCCTAGAAAAAGCAGAACAGGCCGTATCCTTAGAGCGCCACAGTAGCACCAGATAGGCTGTTGACATTTAATACAATATTATTTAGACTACAACAGAATACAGTCCAATACCAAACACGACCTTTAATCGTTCCCTTGCGCAGTTTAACAGTATCAGCATGGACAGAACCATGCGAACTGCGGGCTGTTTCTGATGGATAATTAAATTGATTACATTTATAAAATGCTCTAATTAATTTCACCAAATATTTATTGTCACAGAAGTTTCAGCTCATGCGAATGGTGATGATAGTGTCTGGAAGATATAAATAAGAATAGTTTTCCTTCTGATCCACCTCATCCACTGAAATATACTCATAAAATTGCATATTAAAAACTCATGAAAGTAGTTTTAAAAACTGAAAATTGCTAATGGTTTAAATGTTGAAAACCCCCAAGTTAAAAAATCGAATTCAGTCATACCTTCAATAGAAACCAGTTTATTGCAGAGTTCGCTATAAAAGCTGGACAACAACAGTGACTTTCTGGCCAGCTCACACTAAAATTACACAGAATGTTGGCAGTACAAATCATACTCCGCTGGTATTGCAGTAAAAGCACACATGGCATGTGATTCTTCTGCAAAATGTAAACATATTGTTTAAATAATAGCTCAACTACACAGTAATATCATAAAGTAGCTCTATTCAGACAAAATGTTCAATCTGCTTAAAATGTTCAATTCAGGCAGGAAGGAGGTTCATAAACAGGGCCGCCCTTGAACTGTGGTACAGATGAAAGGAGTTGTGTAAATAAATCTTGCAGATGTGTCTGTGCTGGATTCCTTGAACAGTGACCCCAGGAACTGGACCCGGAGCCCAAAACAGAAACGCCAAGGACGTGATGGCATGGGGCATGGTCAGTGATGCAAGCCTGTATTTAGCCATAACAGACCAGCAGGGAGACGCCTATCAACCACACGAAAGAAGACGCCCGTGTGGACATGCAAGTATGTGCACTTACGCAATCACAAGGAATGCATGCTTAATCCGTGTTTTCATATATAGTGGGAAAAAAATAGTATTTTCATTGTTTATTTTCTAGACAATGTTTTTGTTCCTCCAGAAATTAGTCATTGTGGAACATTTTGTATGCATGTTTGTGTGTGTGGGTGGGTGTGTGTATGAGATGATGAGATGTGGAGTTATGTGAAAATCCATCAAATGTACAGTAAGCGGAAGTTAATTGTGCACATATATAATTTTAGATAATAACAATTGTGAAGCCATTGATCATAATAAAATACCATGGCATGATTGTTATCTAGCTGCAAAACTGTGTTTGTTGCACTATGAAATCCCATTTCCCAAAACTTTTCAAATCAAAACAAGACAGAAACAAGCCCCTTGACTCAAAGGCACAATTCTGCCCTTTTAGGCTGAGCAGGTAAAATGGGTAATACACAAGAGGAGAGTTAAAGCTCGATAACAGTGGAGGTTTACAGATGACCCTGTCAACCTGGGTGTCTCAGTCACCACTCAAATAATGGGTCACTGGTGAACAAATTAACTGGAAAAACATGCGGCACATCAGAATATCAGTCCTGCCATACATGAAAATACAGACAAAATCATTGACCTAAAAGTTACTAGAGCCATATTTAAATCTATATTTGCCTTATAGTTTGTTTGTACTTTCATTTTTTCTCCCAATTTCTCATTTGACTGAATAGAGAGATAAATCCCACCAAATCCTCAGGAGCAGCAGAATCTGACGTTACCCAATTGATAAAAGACTTCATTTTTCAGCAACTGGGCCCCCTAGAAGAATATTCAATAAAAATTGATACTGAAATGCTGTGATTACATATATTCTATTATATTAGTAATGCTCTTCACTGTTCACTCATTAAGCACTATTTAAAGTAATAGTTTTTAAAAAGGGAAATAAATATTTGAGTATCTACACAGCATCTTTTAAAAACAACAATGAAGTACTGGTAATATCAGTTTTCAGTGTAATTAAAAGCACATGTAAATTAAAAATAGGTAAACATGTTACAGGGCAATTTTACAGTTAATTTTGCACTGCTTCTGGTTTTTACAAGTCTGCACATTTGAAGCAACTGCTCCCCCTAGTGTGACATGATGTGAATAGCAACAGAATGTTGCAGAACATTTATTGCCAGTTAATTTTCTGTTAAATGTGATCTGTTTAAATGCAATGCTTTAGACTGAACAGTATAAATATGATGCTTTGGACTGAACAGTTTAAATGCGATGCTTTACACTGAACTGTTTAAATGCAATGCTTTGTTAAATGCCCCTGTGTGTATTTACGTTCCTTGTTTCATATTTCTTTGCCTTGTTTGCAGGCCTTCTACCACCCAGGCCTTCCACCACCTGGCAGTCACACAGTTTCTAGAGTCTGGTAAGTCATCTCTATTTTCCTGATTGTATTAGTTCATGTTATTATGTTCGTTATGCTAGTAAAGTACATTTTGTTTTACGTCTGCCCTCTGTATTCATCTCTGCACTTGGATCCTTCTGTTGTGTGATACAGTGCTTATATATTTTGGGGTCATGTTTGGGCTGCCCACATTGCTTATGCAGACTCACCCCCATTTGTTAAATTAACTCAAAACTCCATGGGACCTGTACCTAGCGAGCAACTGTTGTGTAGATAAAATATGTTTTAGATCCCTGATCATTAGGGAAATCTAACTACACAAAATACAGAACCATTCAAATTCCCTTAAAGTTCCAGTTGGAATCAATGATTTATTAGCTTCCCCATTAACAGCAATTTACAACCACATATGTTTCCAATATCAAAAACATGAAAATTTCATACATAAGAAGGAGGCTAATATTCCATGACAAAAGCTTATGTTCATCATACATACACCCAAACATTTCATTTCTAAAAAGGGAGCATTATATGGATTTAGCCCTGTGATCAGATTGGCTCTCCAGTGTGGTGACACCAGGGAGATTCATGTTAAAGCTCAGACACCAAAGAAAACATTAACTATACAGAGTAAAATTCTTATTTTACACTGAATATATACATTATATACAGCAGGCAAGCTATATAACTTACTGGTCCAGAGCCTTACTGCAATAGCAGAATAGCATTGGTATATTATAGCATGCTAGATTATTTTACACCGAAATGGTCATGCAAATTTTAAGTCGCATTTTTAATATACTGCCTCTGCATCATATGTTACAGCCTGTATGGAATCTGAATGGTCCATAACACTATGCAGTAAAGTAAACCTTTAGGTTTCATACAGAATGACACAGAAACTGAACCTCCGGAAACATGGGTACAGATAAAAGATAGCAGAGGTTAAGCCAATGGCAGGCTTCTCAGGCATGTCTTCAATCCACAGCTTCAACTCTGCACACTTGTGTTTTACCACAAAGCTGATAGGCTGCTTTGGGACACACGCTGCTATGCAATCTCAAAAATAGTTCTTGCCTCTTGCAGACAAACAGAAAAAGGCACTGGAACTACGCCATTGAGCCAAGAACGGTAAACACCAACAGGTTCACATTATCGTGGAAATACAATATTCAAAATGAACCAATGGAATAAACTGAAAATATCAATTACTAATAAAGAAAGAAGAATAATGAAATCATTCAAAATAATTCATAATAAATAACTGAATTAACGCTCTACTGAAGTGTATAAAATTTTGTTTTGTTATTTTGTTCACCATTCTAATCACAGTTGCATGGTAGAAAGGAGAAATTCTAAAGAAAAAAACCCAGAGCTGTCCTTGCTTGCTCTGACCTGAAAATTAGACCAGAGATGACAGACACAGATAAAGACTGTTCAAAAGTGACGAGAACGTCGCCGCTCTGGTGGCCATTGTGTGAAACCTCAGCAGTTGAAGGATTACTGTCTTTATCTTCATGTGACACTTCAACCTTGTCCAAATCCCTCGTAAAAAGAGATTGCATGGACAAACTTCTCTCTCAGAATATCAATGCTGCTGTAATTTGGAAGGGATAGGAGGCAAGAGCAGGTGTTTGCAAACGGATAAAAATCATCAGGGTTGGGCATGTTTTGGTTCACAATAGTGATCTTCATTTTTGCCAGACCCTCGATGGGCAGCCGGTTGCTTCCTGTCATGTAGGCTAGAAAACACAACATGGAAAAGACTGCTTTTATAACCTGCATTAAGGAGTGAGATCACAAACATGCGATTAGAATGTTCAGAACTGAACATTCTAATGCTGATGTCACAATCACTGCTGGTGACTGAAAGCAACAGAGTTCTAGAACACAGACTGAGAATTTTTAAAAAGCATTCCAAAAGAATTTACACTTCCAAGGGTTAACAACAGAAACTGAATGGGGAATACTGCGAGAAGCAGTATATATCCAGAAGAGAATGCACATGAACAATAGTTTATATCCAGTAAATAATGCACGTGAAAAAGTTTTTTTTAATAAAGGCTTTAACAAAATATGTGAAATCTTGTGTATAACGCAAAGTGAGCATCTGTTATGCAGGCTGGAAGTCCTAAAGTACTCACACAGAAAATTCTTCTTTTCCTCCTCAGACAGTTCAAAGAAGACAGTCCAGAAGTTTTTGATGTTCTCGTCTGTGGGCGTATATCCCTCATATATAGCATTCTGTTTTCAGGGGAAAAAAAACATTTTTGTGTACATCACAGCACATTTAACCAAATAAAAACAATAGTATTTTCGCTCATTGAATGCAGTGAAGAGGAGATCCTCACCTTCTCCAGCTCCTCCCACACATAGTCAACGTTTCCACTCAGAAGGGCCATCAGCTCTTCTGGGAGAAACATCTTCCACAATCCATTTGGGCAGCCTTGCGAAAACCCCCCCAAAAAGTCAGCGAACTGCCTCTCCACCGACTTGTTGAAAATGAAATCAACATACGCTTCCACGTACTGCCGCCTGTGAACCACAAAAGAAATGGTGATAGAAGAAGCAATCGATTATGCTGGTACTCTGATATATCTTTCAGAAAAGCATGTCGACATAAGGACTGCACAGTATTTTATTAGTCCATCACTACGATCGTGAAATAATTTTCCTCCCAAGCGCAGATACTTTTTACCTGGCCTGTTTTGAGTTTTCTACTTTTAGAAACCCAGAGCCTTGTTTTTAGTATCCTATAAACTGTCAGTCATCCAATACAATTACATCAATTATAAAGGTGTTAGCTGAGCGCTTTAATAATAATAATAATAATAATAATAATAATAACCATCATCATCAACATCATCATCATCATAGTCATCATCATCATCATCATAGCCACCACCATGTACCTGTTGGATTTGGTTACTGATATCTCTCTTCCATCTGGAACTATTTCGTGGCCTTTAACCTATGAACAGAGAAAAGATTCAAACCTGTAACTGTGACAAACAGCCATGTTTCTGATTGGGGGGTTATTGGTTGGGTGTGTGGGACTGAAACTAACCGTGAAATCCAAATACAACAGCTCCAAAACATCTTCGTCTTCATCTAGGACTTGTTGCAAGCTCCTAGTTTACAATCAACAGATAAAATAAATCCACATTTCAAACATAGTCGTAACCACTTGATTGTTTATGTGTCAAGATGGTATAACTATGCATTATAATTTACAAACATTGGGTTCATGGAAGAAACAATGCACATGTTCTAGCTGTCAGCCATTCTCACCTGGCTTCGATGGGAGAGAGTTCTTCCAGGTCTTCCAGAGTCGGCATAAAACCCAACAATTTCTTAAAAAGCGCCAGTGGGAAGTTGAAATTCACAACACACTGGCTGTACAGCGCCATCCCGCAGAGAAGCCCAAGCAAGCGATAAGCATCGCTGTCACGGAGGCCCTGTAGGTTTCAGAAGAAATAACTGCCATTACTAAAAATAAATAAGGGTTTGCCTGCAAAAACCACCTGATAAAGCAGCAGGTCAATTGCGCTGTCTGTCCCTGCAGATTAAATCTCTACATCTCTAGACCACAGAAATGCATTGTAACTGGAACAGCTACAGTATACAGTATATAGTATACGCAAACTAATACTACCTACAAAACATTTCATAAATAACAACAGCAATTTTGGCAACCCAAAGAGTGTAGAAAAGAAAAATTTAAATAAATATCTTAAATATTAATCTTATTTTAAACGATAAATTGTTGTGCAAAGAGATGTTAATGTATGATGTAGTTTAGTAGGGCTAAGAAGCATGGGGACACTTGAAGAGCTTAACTGACACAGTGCTAGATGTACACTGGACAGCAGGTAAAATAACAGGTGGTTTGAATCATATACTGTTATTAATAAACTTACTCTATACTTGGAACAATGTGGTTTACACTGACATACACACCTCAGGCATGAACCAGACAAGTCTTGAGTCAAACACCTCCAGCATCTTTGGCTCCAATGAGTGAATTTCCCTTGCAACGAGAGTGAAGAACTCCCGAGACAAACCTCCTTCATCAATACCATCCTCATTTTCAAATTTTACCTGGAAAATAAACATGCCATTGCACTCTGTCATAGTCCAGTGATGTCACATCCAAGTACCTGTAAACAGGTGATTGGTTAAAAGAGAAATCCTTAAGCAGTGATATTTTTAACGCGTTAACACTATAGTTGTGATTTAAGTGGTAGTTCAATAACCTTTAATGGCCAACGGTAGTCACGGGCTTTGTTTCTCAGTCCTTGAAAGGTATCTGTCAGAAGGGTCCTTCTGTTCACAAACAGATAATTCGGCAATAAAGGAAGGGCATTCTGCTGCAAACAAACAGGAGATAGACAAGAACAATTATTCGTAATTTATTTGTTTTAAATACTTATGGTTGATTTATGCAATTCCCAACAAAGAGTGTCTCAGGCAATAAGTATAAAAACACTAAAAAAAGTTCATGTAAGACTTCATTGCTCACAAAACTTGAAGACCATGCGTTTTGTCTCCATGTCAAAGATGCATCGGTAGAAGGCCAACCTTCTGAACTAAAACGTACAAAACATAAAACAGGTCATTTGCCTCTCTTACCAAATTTCTGAGCTACTGTAAAGTACTACTGAATTAAAGACAATGGACATTTACCATGAATTGTAACATGCGGTAAATGATGTTTCCATCCGGTGGCGACCATTCTAGACACTATGAGCACATTGTAAAAACAAGAAAATCAATGTTTCCATTGAGTTTATATGTAATCTTTCTTTAAAAAAATTATAAATAAAATAATCATAATTGCAACTCACAGACTGAAAGAAGAGCTTCATCTCGTTGATGTAGAAGTTTCTGTCCTCTATCTTCCTGCCAGAGTTGTAGTTCACCTGCACACAAGATGGCGGTATTCTTCGAGTGCTTTGAGCAAGCACACACCACACACATGATTTATTTCTCAAGAAATACAGCTGCAATATTTTACCTCATACAGCTTCTGAAGAACTTTTGCTGTCTTCTCAACGGGGATCCTGAAATCTTCCAGCTCTGTCCTCAACTGGTGAAGGAACCATGTGCACGCCGAGCGAATCACCTCCACCAGGGACTTGAAGAAGGATTGTGGAAGTTTTGACCATAAACCCTCTAATAAGGTAAGAAATATTTACAATCAAATCAATTAAAATCATTAGAGAAGCAAAAATATGCAGGTGAACCCATTCACTTAAACGTCCCTGCATCTTCTATTCAAGGGAAGCATTGAAAACCTCTGAAAGGTAAATATATATATTCTTACATATATTTAAAATTTGCAGGGAACTTAGCTAACATTTTTTGGTCCTCAGGTAAAAACTTTAGGAGCACTCTAATGCATCCCAGTTAGCAGATGTGCTCCAAAATTATTTTTCTGGTTGACATGCATCAATTATTATTATTTTTTTAGGAGCAAAGGCTCCTAAAGCGGGAGCACTGCAGAGCCCTGGTTTGCTTTTGTAAGCAGCACATTACTGAGGAATGTTCTGGTAATTTCTGTTAAGTCCCTTTTCTGTAGGAATATTCAGTACTTTGAAATAAACAAATATGTAGCAATTATACTGACTTCACATCAAGAGTGCCCAATAAATTAAGGTGAAAAAAAAAATCTGATTTCTTACATTTGCTGCAATGAATCTCCCTTATTCTGTTTAACTCTTATATTTTCAGTGGCTCATTAACTTTGGTTATACATAAAATTCCCAGAAGGATTTGACTGAGGCATTGGTTGCAGATACAGGGCAGAAAATAATGACCTAGGATCTTCAGGCAGTGTGGCTGCAGTCTGTCGACTGCTTCAGCAAAATTCACACAGAGGTCTCTGTCCATGGGCAGGACCCTCAGAAGTTCAGGCAGGATCAAATAGACTCTCAGGTCTTCCACACCAGGCGGTTCGTCGCTCAGGGAGCGAAGCAGTGTGTCCCGCACCACCGATCCCACCTGAAACGATAAGAACGGGCCTCACTCGCGAAACGCGCACGGTCACATTTAAGCGTAAACTGCGTGCAAGAACGTTTCCAACATTTCAGCATTCATCAGTTTTTTAATATCTGTATTTGTTCATGGCTGTTTCCTCATGCCAATCACATGAACAGGGTGGCCCATAAAATTTACAGCCAGCATTCATCATCTCATACACCTGGGATGCACACAAAAACAAAGACCTGCATGTGTGTCGTGAGTCACACATTGGTTGTTCATAGGAAGGCTCAAGTACATGCCCTTTGACAGATCCTGCCGGGATTGATAAGGTGGTTTCCTTTGATACACAACTACGTTTTAAAATCGTTTATTTATTTATTGATTTAGGTTACAAGACCTTCTTCGACTGATGACTCTGTAATGATGAAACTGACATGAGTCAGAAGCTCTTGAGTTGTACTGTAACTGAAAATCTAAATTGTAAATTAAGCCTGAGGTGAATTAATAAACGGATTTATTTACACTATGTTAAAATAAACATAAAATACCTCTTTCAACAATTTTTTATTCTTTGCCAGCTTCTCGAAGGCTAGACGTGCTAGAGACAAGTCCAGACCTGAATTCGCCACTGTGGTTTGGTAATGCCGATCGCCACTAAAATATAGAAACACACTAGATTAGTTACAAAATTACAAAATTAAGGATTCTCTCTTTTTTTCCAAAGTAAAACAGTTAGCTTTTTTTTTTTTGCATATAGTCCATATTGCACAGTGTAAGGTTGCAGATACACTGAAGAAATTCAGTGTCTCAATCTAGGACAAAATGTTGTAGCCTACCTGATAACGAATTGTAAGTCTTATTACAAGTTTGGACTGCAAACCCCGGTGCATTATGTAATTATGCATCCATTGTCATTAAGATTCATAATAGAATGCTAATTTGTCTCAGACACATCCATAACAAATGTTTTTTTTTTTTTACCTTTGATTGAGAAAGCTACCATTGAGAGTTGATGCAGATGAAAAAGTCTGTATTATCTCCCTGAAAAAAAATTAATGAGAAGAAATTTGAACAATGAAATGGCTGGCACATCTAAACACTTCTCTTCTATATTTCCCCCTGATTGGCAACATGGCACAGTTCATACCTCATACCTTTTTAGAGTTTTCCATCGTTTTGAATCACACTCTGAGGTCCATTTGTCAATTAATTTCTCATCCACAGTCAAGATTTTTCTGGGACAAGGCAGCGTTTCAAGAGAGCAGAATGACAGGTTTCCTCCAGCCAAAATGGTCCCAATTCCACCGTCAAATCCTGAATGATCACAAAAATAAATAAATAAACTGAAATCTACAAATCTATCACTATGAATAAAACACAGTGATATTTTTTTAGTTTGTTACATTAGGCAGCATTTTGTACAACATACTCTTTTTTCTTATCTTAAATAAAATACCTGAGGTTGAAACAAGAACGGGAAAAAACCCTTGCACCATAGGGCTAATATAGCACAATAAAGCAAAAACTACAAAACTCGCATGGAACAAACAGAACACTGCATGCAGGACTGTGCATAGGAACCATGTAAATACCTGGAGCCAGCGGAACAGGAAGTGGAACATTCTGACTGCCAGCCTGTCCTCTTCCCAGCTGCCCTAGCTCTCCACATCCAAACGAGTATATCGTTTTCAGGGACGCAACATACGCCAGTGTGTGATGCCTTACAAGGGGAGAAAATATTCACTTACACCGATATAATCCTGTTTGTTTCTGTCCATTGCAAAGTACCATGGAGTATCAGTTATTTTACATATTTTAATGTTTTTAAAAAAAACATTACAGAAAACTTTCAAGAAACACCTGTCAGAATTTTTTTTAAAACATCAGAATTTATACAGTACTTGTGACAAACTATAATTGGATGAATCAAATGACTTCATGTCAGTTTTTTTCCCTACAAATTCTGTGCCTACAAAACACCGAAGTGTAACTATGGGAAATTCGCAGACAGAACTGGGGCATTCTACCTTCCGCAGGCTATCTGGGTCACCCTTGCCCCCCAGAGTTCAGCCACCAGACGAGGTCGCAGTTCCTCTCTGTCTGAGCTGTGTCCAAGCTGGCCGTACTCTCCGGACCCAAACGTGAACACCAGGCCCCCCTGTAGAGACACAGAATCAGCCATGACACACCATTCCCAAATGACCTCTCAAGGCTTCAGCAGAAAGTTGTCCTGAAAAACTTGTCTTGTCAATGTCTTCTTTCATCTCTTTAAAAAGTTTTAACATTCTTGAATTTGTTGGCCATGATGATCTTTTTTAGATCAGTCCCGTTACATAGTAGCCCCAGGAGAAAGCAGCTGTGTGTTGATTAGCCATGCCATCCACCCTCCACGAATAAACTCTGTCTAGCTTATCTGCCTTTTTCGATAATAACACCCATCTAACAAGACCAAGACCCACATATCTTAAAAAATTCACTTTTGTCTATTAGTCATTCAGTGTTGATTTTTTTTAGCAAGTGTCATGTCACATTAACATCACAACAAAAACAAAAAAATCACATTCCAGTTTGAGTTTGTTAAAAAAAAAAAAATATATATATATATATATATATATTTCTAGAACCTTGGTCAGAATTGCAGTATGCTCCTCTCCACAGGAAACGAAGACAGTCCTCTTCAGATTTAGGCTTTTAACCACAGTGGGATCACATCTATCTGCAGAAATACACAGAAGCAAAATAATAATGTCTGAGTCTGTTTACAGCTTCACGTTCAGCGCCCCATATTTTAATGAACCACCGCACCTCTCAAATTCCAGAGCAGATAATTCAGTAAATCACACAGTGCTGGACATTCATTTCAGTCCATGCCACTCAAGGGCTTCAGCCTCAGGACCACAGAACATACTCTGCTGGACCAGCGTGTAGTTGCACACTGCGAGAACTTCTCTCGTGTGAGCAAGAGTGCTGAATCACACATAAACACGCTGAGAAGTGATTCATGCTTCCAGCGATGATTGGCATGTAGCCCTCCTAAGCTCCGCCCTTATGCTCTGATTTCAATGCCATTGTAAATTCGATGTTATTGTTCACAGTAATGTTAATGTAGACCCATCCGTACCTTCCTTATCTCCCACGCCGAGCTGCCCGGAGCTGTTTTTGCCCCAGGCGAACACAGTTCCAGAGAGAGTCAGGGCAAAGCTGTGGTCCCCGCCAGCAGCGATCATAGCCAGGGGAACCCTTGACAGGGAGAAGACAGGCTCAGGGGTCCGGAGGTCACGCTTTCCCTCCCCCTGTCCCAGCTGTCCATGGGAGTTTCCCCCCCACGTGAAGAGCTGTCCATCTGAAAGGGTCCACAGTTTTGAAAATGGGGAATCCACTCCAGTAATATTCAGATTCATAACTCACAACTCTCATGCTGGTTGTCAGTGTTCACAAGGCTTGCATTACATGAAATATATCCGCAGTACTGCATTGCTGTTCAATGCAAGACAACTTTGTCAAGGCTTAGTGTCTGGTACAGTACCTCTGCAGAGTGCAATGGTATGACGGTCCCCACAGACCACCTGTATCACATGTTTGCCAAGCAGTGCACTGTGACATCTGAAAAACATGAACATGACCTTGGAAAAGTTGACACGTGTTGAGAAAACCATGGAATGTCCCTTCATAGTAAATGTTATGAGAAATGTAAAAAATGTACAGAATAAAGTAACATGTATTAGTATGTATATTAGAAATAGTTTTAGTCTGATGGAACCATCTCTGATTCTTGCATGTACCACGGTTACTACTGCGCACACGACATTTACCTGAAAATGTGACGTTTTCTTTCCAAGTCTAGCTGGAAAACGTTTCCCTTCTTTGAGATCATGACAATGTAATCAGCTCCACAGCTCAGTGAGTCGATTTTCTCCTCCTTCAATGTCAAGTTCCCTGAACAAATAAATCGCTTTTAGAAAAAATGTAACCAAATAGATCTGTATTTTTTCAAAATATTTTTCAAATATTTTCAAATATTCCCGGACGACTGCCTTACCAAATAAAAAATGTAAATAAAAAAAACAGAAAAACTTAATTTTTAAATAACAACAGATGATAGCAAACTTTACAGTTAATCATAAAAGTAATTACCTGGCTTTCGTCTGTTTCGTGTTTCACTTGTGTCACACTGTAAACAGTATTTTCCTTGTCCATTTTCTGTGACAACAGCAATGATGCGTCTCCCAGCAGATACGGCAGTTATCTTGCCTTTTTCTGCAAATTCCCTAAGAGTGGTTTCTCCCCAGCAGATCATGATGGCATCTGGTTTTCAGAACTTTATTCACTTCCCATCATTGGTCAGAGCTGCAACGCCGACAAAAGCTTTCTGTTTCTTGTATCCTGTGCTCCCAATATAAAAGCAGCCAGTGTGACGCTATGACATCAGAAAATGTAAACGGAAACTCATAGTTTCGTTTTCATTTCATCATTGAGAAGCTAAAAAGTGAAACCTAGTGCAATAGCAACGAAATGAAAGAACCATTTCCTCTTCAATCGTAATCAATTGCTATGGATTTTGTTTATCTTGATATTATAAATATGTCGCTAAACCAAGTCTAATTCACCATGTTTACCTTAAATGCCTAACATCAATACAGACCGTACCAGTTTGTGACAGCTATACGTAATCAGCTTCCAAAAGTCTAAATTATATTTAGTCAACAACAGAAAATTAAGTTTAGTGGCATTGACAACTATTCAAGTGTCAATGCCAGCTGCTACACCGCTCTCGGTTCTGATGGATATTTAGGCTACATGAATTGCAGAGGACAGGCGCAAGATGCAGATGACTCGTGGAAATACTAGAAACAACTCCATAAGATTCACGGCTAACATTTTTATTAGCTAACCACATACCCCGTACGCCAAACTAAATTGTTACGCAAACTTGTTAAATTGTTAACTAAATTCGGAAGCATAGTTTTTATTACTGGAGTATTTCTGCAGTGTGCTCCAAGTATCAGTTAACAAAATTACACTTAATGAAATTTTTTATAAACATAGATGGCATGCATGATTTAATTCGCATGTTTTGTTGTAGATGGCTAGCGTTGAGATATGATTGGATAACTCACTTGACAATCATAAATTTGTTCAACATGTTGTCAGAGCCATTAGACATTATGTCTATGGTCAGAGCCTATCGCTGCATGTTGTCAAACACTCCCACAGACACTTGGTACGTGATTGGCTTAGAACTGACAAGTTATGACACTGTGATTGGCTACTCAAGACGTCATTTAAATCTTTTGGTAGGGTCCTGGTTATGACCAGCGGCCAAGTATTTACAAGGACAATGAATGTGTGATATCTATCGGATTACTGAAATTCGTTTGACCAACTTTTACTTAAATCTAATACTTTCGAAATCTGGGAATCGTTCTGACAATAAAAAGGTAGGACTGTTTCCCTGCGTTGTTTATATTTAAGCATGACGCAACAGTCGAGAATGTTTCAATGGCAATGGTTGTGACGTTAGCTAGCAAGGTGGCTAGCTTGCAGCAAAGGATGTGCTACTTGCTTGTAGGATTCCACTATGTGCAAGCATCGTTGTACGTGTTTTACTTGAGTAAAACGTTGAATATTCAAAACTAACGAATGGTATGCCTAACTGTGTGCCTTACCAGTGTGTTTGGTTAGATTTACTTCATTTAGATTCGAGTGAAAGAGCAGAACTGCTTAAATTGTGGCCTCCAGACGTCATTATGCGCGTTGATACCCCAACAATGACAGCCGGGCGCGTTCATTTATGCCAGATCTGCGTTTATCGCGCGCAAACCCAGTGATATTTTTGAATGATGTGATAGGGTCAGTGAGTTGAATGTCCAGATGGTAGCCTATTGATATCTTTGCATGAAATAAAAACCGATATGACCTTCGTGCCTACGTTTTTGCATATTGACAACAACATGCCGATTTTTTATTTTTTGCTTTGGAGAGAAAGTAGGCCTAGGTACGTCTTTTTAAATGATGCATTATTGCTTTTTATATGAAACTTTGTTGTTTGGAATACCCTGAAGTTCCGCGAATAAAACAGAGTAGCTTTTGAAATACCTGCTGAAAGTACTACATCATGTATGCTGATTGACTACCTTGCATGGAGATTTTTCAGTGACTAGATGAGATTATTCATATAAATTACTTATGTTTTTCTGTTCTGTCATTCTTTACTGCTTGGTCACAAGAGCGTCATTATGAACAGATAACAGTATTTAGCAGAGTGTTGTACGAGTTTTAAGAATATACTTTTAAACACTGGGAAAATTGCGCTCAGAATAATGATTCTTAGCCGGTGTTTGTGGTTCCCCACATGCACACATAGCATCTGATGTCAGTTTTATCGCTGACCATTGAAAGACGGTGACGTCGCATGCAAAGGGTTCGAATTTTTGGTGGCCTCGAGAATCTATTGCTGCTTTGAAAATATTCTGATGTTTCGCATACTCTCCGGGTCTTCAGGAAGAAAATTAATATTGCTGCGGGTTTCTAAATGCTGCGGGTAGTTTTCTCAGTAATAATTAACAGTTAACGGCGTACGCTGTATTTACGCGTGCCTGGGATCAAACACCGCGGAAAGACCTCAGTGATTCGTGCACGGTGGGAGAGACCGGGTTAGGGGCCGTAAATAAACAGCGGCGTCATGTGAGCGTGTGAGCCTGGAGAAGGCGGCTTGCCTGTCAGACCTTATGAGAGTGGAAATGTGGGCGGGGAAAATGCTTCCAGGAAAAGGCTTTTTGGATGCAGATTCACCAGATCGTAGATTTTAATCGAAGCATTAACTACAGTATTAGCCTACTCTAAAGAGAATCCCGTGATTCTCCTGGATTATGAAACGTCGTGATAGATTGATGTTATGGCCCTCGTACGAATGTTGCAACTTAAACATTAAAGTTAAAGTTAAAGAAAAAGCGTTTTTTTTTTTGTTTTGGATTTCAAATACTACAGTAAACACAACCATCAGTGCCTGTTGCTATGGTGACAGTGTCAGTAAGAGCCTATAGAGTGGTGGAGCTAAGGGTTCTAGAAGAACCTGACGACTGTACTTCGACCCCTTAACCTGCAGACAATTGAGCTCTGCGACTGGATGCAATGGGACTGACAGTTTACAAATGTTCATCCAAAGTTTGAAAATGCCAGAAAACTTCTTCACGTTAAACTGTCACGGTAAAAAGGGAACGGAGGTTTTGCTTGCGGGAAAGCAAGCCCCTCAAAATAACCACATTCACGTTTCTGCTCCGTTGAAAGGCTACTTGCAGATCTCTGGTTACTCATTGGCACAGATCGTTCGCAGCTTAGCTTTTTTTACAGCCTGTGTGCGGATGGAGGTCAGAGACTGTCGAGCCTTTCTCTGTTGTCTTGACCTTTCACTTATCTGGCTGGTTTCTCATGGAGCTCTGCGTTTGCTGTTTAACTGTTCTCCTCTCAGTGAGCACGACGGTGTCCCCAGGATCCGGTGCCGTGTCAGAGAGAGAAGGCTACTCTTCCCCGTCGCCGAGTTCGGGCTGCGGCTACTCTTCCCCATCGCTGAGTTCGGGCTGCGGCTACTCTTCCCCGTCGCCGAGTTCGGGCTGCGGCTAAGCTATGTCAGCTGTCGCGTTCCTTAAACTGGCCAGGTCTGGTGGGCCCCACGTGCGACGACGGGCGCTGTTGACCACCGGGGGCCCGAAAGCGCACCGCCGCCTCTTCCACTGCCTCTTCTCGCCCCGGCGGAGCAACTCCCGCTTCGACCCGGACGGGAGCGGAAAGCCCACCACCTGGGACAGCTTCGGGATCTGGGACAACCGCATCGACGAGCCCATCCTGCTCCCGCCCAGCATCAAGTACGGCATGCCCATCCCCAAAGTCAGCCTGTCCAACGTGGGATGTGCCTCTCTGATTGGCCAGCGCAAGGAGAACGAGGACCGCCTGCAGGTCTCCCAGATGACCGCCAACATCCTGTACTTCGCCGTGTTCGATGGGCACGGGGGGCCACAGGCCGCGGACTTCTGTGACAAATACATGGAGAAGTACATCAAGTAGGTGCACCGCTGGACCCAGAGACGGCGGGTCACCTTCACAGATTCACTAAGTAGACTTGTTGGGGGGGCTAATGTCTTGAAAAATAAGACAAATAAAATAAGATGTTTGGATTATTAAAATATGCTTTTGGTGTGCATTCACTGTTTATTATTTCAGAGATCTGGTAGCAGAGCAAGAAGATTTGGAGCTGGTTTTAGCGGAAGCATTCCTGGAAATAGACAAAGCCCTGGCGAGGCATTTCCACTTTTCTGGCAATGGTGGGTACCATGAAATAGGACTAAATAATTTCACAGAAAATATTAGTGCGAGAGATATCTTCTGTATGTCTTTGCTTACGTACTGCATATCAAAATGAAGTTGTTTTGTAAATGGCATTAAAACGAAAGCTACTAGACACTGTGGCTGGTGTCAGAGTAAGAGACTGATTTATAATCACACGGCTCGTCCGCAGTGACTGACTGCTGCTGTTGGCTGATGCTTAGAAGAGCATGTCTTGTGTTGATTTCTGTTTGCCCTGACAAGACAGATATACAGCAGTGTGAACTTAACTGCCCTTAATATGTTGCATTGCTCCTGAAAGGTGTTTTTGCCTCCAAGCTTTGCACATTAAAGTGAAATTTGATTGCGCTAAAGCAAGTGTGATTTGTCATTAATGGATATTATATTAATAACGTGTAGTTATATCATTAATGGATATTATATTAATAACGTGTAGTTGTGTCATTTATGGATATTATATTAATAATGTGTAGTTATGTCATTTATGACACTGGGGGGATGCAGTAAACTGTTCTTATACTGATCTTATATTGTCAGCATTATTCACTCTCTAAAATTGGAATAGATGTGAAAATGACTGATTTCAAGGGGGATTTGAATGACATGATTGTGACATCAGTGTAACGGCATTGTTAGATGTATGCAGGTGTTGTTCCTGAGTTAGTCCGCAGCTGCACACCTGAAGACCTGAGACTACCGTGACTCTGGAATGACGGGGGATGCCCCAGTGTACACCAGCTTATATGTAGCTGAGCTGAAGAGAGGCTGTGATTAGGTATATTCAGCTGTATACATATGTACATATAGCTGTTCCATATTCTAGCTGCATATTAAGTATTAGTTCTATCGGCATATAACAGGTATTGTATGTCTGTAATTCGCTTCATCAGTACCACTACATGCACTTATGCGCAGTTATGACAATACCACAACATGTGTGTATGCACTGTTGCATCAGATTTTTGCAAATGGTCTTATGGCCATCAGATAGTGGATTATTATGGGAGCTGGATTATTTTTCTCTTTCTCATAGTTTGATACCTTTTCCGTCGGTCCGCAGAGAGACTGTAAATGCATTGTAGGCCTCTGAGAGCTGTGGTAGAGAAATGAGTGTGCTAATTTGGTCTGCAGCTGCGTACTAACTAAGGTGTCTGTTTGTGTTCAGGTTTCAGTTTTCTGTCATAATTGGCCATTGATGTCCAGGGAGAATATCCACAGACAGAATGTAGTAATCGAGCATACTGATGTACTGGCGCAGTTGCCGGGCCATGTTGTAACCCGAAGCAGCCAGTGATTCCACAGCCTTCTTTGTGGCTCTTGTTATTTCAGAGATGTTCTTTAACAGCATTTACATAAAATAAATTTAATTAATTTTTTTAAATGTTTGGCCAGCGCCGTTCATGAAATTTCCAATGTGCCTGTGTGTTGCGTGTTATCTATGACAGCTGCAGACCCAGCTAACAGTCTCTAGAGCAGAAGGCCCCGGAGGCTTTTTTGGTGGGCTTCAGTGGAAGGAGAAGGGCTAAATTTTGTCCCAGGTGAAGGAGTTGGGCTCTTCCTTGCCTGGACTACTGGAAGGTTCATCTCTCCTCTCTCTCTCTCTCATACACGTTAGTCCAGTTGTCTCATGTGGTACTACGTTCTCAGACAGCGAATGTTAAACAATGTTAGTTTTATTTTGTGGACAAAGGCAGGCAAACTTTACATTTGACTTAATATGTCAGTTTTCTTTCTTGCGTACATAGACAAATTTAACCTGCCTCTGGTGTGGCCACTAGCCATAGAAACTGCCTGTGTACTGTCTATTAGGTTTCCTAAGGAATTCTCACCCCTGCCCAACCAGTTTGACTCATGGTAATGAGAAGAACCCGAAAAGTTGGTTGACCGTTATTGATCTTTGAAGTGCTTTTTCAGCAACGTCCGCAGTTTTATCTGAACAGTGAGCACTGGGTGTAGCTGCCTGAAGCGCTAGCCGCATATTTGGGTTATCTGACCACAGGAGCCCCTTGGCCAGGAATGGTTGTTTTACGGAGTAGTGCCGTACACATACAGATATGCATCCTGCTGTGTTTCATATAGTGGAACTGGAAAGGGGGGAGGAAGCCTAGAATAGCAGACAGCTTCTATGGCAGTTTCTATGACAACAGTCAACATCTGAAGGAGAATTGTTATTTTTCCAGAGAACCCTTCTCCTCCCCCCTCCCCACCACCCCATCTTTTTCTCTTTTGCTCTCTCTCTCCCCCTTTCCTCTCTCTCTCTCTCTCGAATTATGCTGTCTATCCACTAATGTTTTTTTTGGTTGCTCATGAGTTACTTGTACCTTTTACTCTTGAATTATTTTGAAAGCCCAAGTTTATATTTGACCTTTTAAAAAAAAAACAAAACAAAAAAAACTGTATGTCTGTTTTCTTTCAACCTTTATGTATGTTTTCCATTCTTCACAAACCCAGCCATTTTACAACAGGGTTCAATGATATGTTGAAATGCAGGTAGAAAAAATGATAATTCAGTCACAGCATCTGTTCTTCCTCCTGGAGGGTAAATCCCTGTTGCGTAAGGCAAACATACTGGGATTGCAGAAAATCTTGCCCCTGCACTCAGTAAGATCACTGGCCTTGTATGAATAGGGACACCAAGCTGATGTGGCCTGTTTGGTATTGTCTGTTAATTTTAACTGCATTACTCTAGAAACAAAAAAAAATCAAGAAGTAATGGGATTTATATTGCCTCCATAATCACATCCAGTCGCACACTCTCCACCTGAATGCCCACACTCCCCATTCCAAACCCTGGTGTAAAGCTCCCTTCAGCGCCTGCCTGTGTGCGCTCCCCGTGTCCTGCCTGTGTGCGCTCCCTGTGTCCTGCCTGTGTGCGCTCCCCGTGTCCTGCCTGTGTGCGCTCCCTGTGTCCTGCCTGTGTGCGCTCCCCGTGTCCTGCCTGTGTGAGCTCCCCGTGTCCTGCCTGTGTGACTCCCGTGTCTGCTGTGTGCGCTCCCCGTGTCCTGCCTGTGTGAGTCCCGTGTCCTGCTGTGCGCTCCCGTGTCCTGCCTGTGTGCGCTCCCCGTGTCCTGCCTGTGTGCGCTCCCCGTGTCCTGCCTGTGTGCGCTCCCCGTGTCCTGCCTGTGTGCGCTCCCCGTGTCCTGCCTGTGTGCGCTCCCCGTGTCCTGCCTGTGTGAGCTCCCCGTGTCCTGCCTGTGCATCTGCTGCCTGTAGCCCCGTGTCCTGCCTGTGGAGCTCCGTGTCCTCTTGTGAGCTCCCGTGTCCTGCCTGTGTGCGCCCGTGTCTCCGTGAGCTCCTGTCCTGCCTGTGCGTCCGGTCCTGCTGTCCCCGTGTCCTGCCTGTGTGCCTCCCCGTGTCCTGCCTGTCGTCCTGTCTCTGTGGCTCCGGCCTGCCTGTAGTCCGTGTCCTGCCTGTGCTCCGTGTCTGCCGTGCTCCCGTGTCCTGCCTGTGCGCTCCTGTGCCTGCCTGTGTGCGCTCCCCGTGTCCTGCCTGTGTTTCTTTTCCTCTCTGCTCTGTTGTTTGGCGGTAATGGCGCTAGCCCCGGCCCTTTGGGTTCAGTGCAGCCTCAGCCTCCCGCGCTGTGAGGGTATGGCGGTACAGGCTAGCGCAGCGCAGTGTGGGGTAGTGTGGGGGCAGGTTGAGGCAGGCAGGGGGCAGGCTGGGGCAGTGTGGGAGCAGGCTGGGGGCAGTGTGGGGCAGGTGGGCCAGGTGGGGGGCAGGCTGGGACAGTGTGGGGGCAGGCTGGGGCAGTGTGGGGGCAGGCTGGGGCAGTGTGGGGGCAGAGTGGGGCAGTGGAGGCAGGTGGTGGCAGTGTGGGGGCAGGCTGGGCCAGGCGGGGGCAGGCTGGGGGCAGAGTGGGGCAGTGTGGGGGCAGGCTGGGCCAGGTGGGGGGCAGGCTGGGGCAGTGTGGGGCAGGCTGGGACAGTGTGGGGGCAGGCTGGAGGCAGTGTGGGGGCAGGCTGGGGCAGAGTGGGGCAGTGGAGGCAGGTGGTGGCAGTGTGGGGGCAGGCTGGGGGCAGTGCAGCAGGGCGTGCGGGGCAGGTTGGAGGCAGTGCAGCAGGGCGTGCGGGGCAGGTTGGAGGCAGTGCAGCAGGGCGTGCGGGGCCTGTGTCTGACAGTGCTGTGTCTGGCGTTTGCAGCCTCGCTCCAGAGCTCTGGCACCACCGCCACCGTGGCGCTGCTGAGGGACGGCATCGAGCTGGTGGTGGGCAGCGTAGGGGACAGCCGCGCCCTGCTCTGCCGCAAGGGGAAGGCCTTCAAGCTGACCGTGGACCACACCCCGGAGAGGAAGGACGAGAAGCAGAGGTACGGGAGGGGCCGTGTTTCTGTTCGCTGCTCGGGAATGGCAGTCATGACTCCAGCTCACACAGTCAATGTAGGCCTTTGTTTATCTCTCTGTGCTCAGGGTCAGTTCTGACCCCACGGATTCTGACCTCAGTTAAGCAAGATTTTTTGTTCTGAATATTACTGCAAATTCTTTCAAAGCTGTATTTTTTTTGGAAACGAAATACCTCAGGTTTTCCCATGCACAGATTGCAGTGACTTAACTGGACTTTCTTGATTTTTTTTAAATTTTTTGTTTGGATCCTGCAGGATAAAGAAGAGTGGTGGCTTTGTGACCTGGAACAGCGTCGGCCAGGCAAACGTCAACGGCAGGCTGGCCATGACGCGGAGCATCGGAGACTTCGACCTGAAGACCAGCGGGGTCATAGCCGAACCAGAGACTAAGAGGATTACCGTGAGTGTCGTCGAGTCACAAACCGGAATGCTCTCCGTTTGGGTCAGCCGCCCCACCTCTCCAGGAAGGGCAGAGGTCAACCGCCCCACCTGTCCAGGAAGGGCAGAGGTCAACCGCCCCACCTGTCCAGGAAGGGCAGAGGTCAACTGCAGTTCCCACGTTAGTTAATGTTATGGAAACAAACAGACCGCAGCATTTTTCCAAGAACTTGAGGTTGACCTACATCCCTACATTGCTGACCTTTTTTCTCCTTTTGAGGTGGTCTTAGTGTGTGTGTAACGCGTAGCATGTTGAAGCGGGTGGTGGGTATGTCCTCTTCTCTGCCGAGGCTGGACATGCAGCCATTTTAAGGAGCACGCTGTGAGGGCTGTGATTGGTCTGTTTTCCAGCTGCATCACGCGCACGACTCCTTCCTGGCCCTGACCACCGACGGGATCAACTTCATCATGAACAGCCAGGAGATCTGTGATGTCATCAACCAGTGCCACGACCCTAAAGAGGCGGCCCAGCTGATCTCTGAACAGGTGCGGCCGTTTCCGTGGGGACAGCTGCGTGCTCCGCGCTTGCCCTGGAGCGATCGCCACTCTTTCACTTTATATCCCTCCTTTTACCAAAGCTCCTTAGTGAAATGTAACATGTGAGACATTGGTTTTTAAAAGTGTTTCTGAATGAAGGGCTTTCTTTAGACTGCTTTTTAACAATAGAGTGCAGTGGTGCCCTGGAGGTGTGTCCCTATGTCGGGGGTTGTGGGGGGCGTCATGCTCTTATACCCCTGTGCGACTGGGGAGGGGGTCACATGCTCACACCCCTGTGCGACTGGGGAGGGGGTCACATGCTCACACCCCTGTGTGACTGCGAGGGGGGGTCAGTCTCTCATGCCCCTGTGCTTGGCTCCCTGCTCCAGGCCCTGCAGTACGGCTCCGAGGACAACAGCACCATCATGGTGGTCCCGTTCGGCGCGTGGGGGAAGCAGAAGAGCTCCGAGGCCAGCTACTCCTTCAGCCGAAGCCTGGTGTCCAGCGGACGCTGGGCCTGAGGGGCGTGCCGCACAGCCGGACCCCACCCATGTGCAATAGCTGTGGCGCCCCCTTCAGGACACTGGAGGGAAGCACTACCATATGTTCTTCACCAGATACCAGGAGCCATACTTTAGGGGAGTAGATGTAGAAATGCCTTCAGGCGCCAGTGTACAGTCTGTACATTAACCGCGGGGGGGAACAGTTCTAGCTAACATATACGGTTTCATCACTAGGTGCTATTTAGGAAAGTGGCCACATAAGTTTTTGCGGGAATCACTTTCCGGAGGTGAAAGTGAGTGTTTTGCATGTTATAATGTGGTTGCTCTCTGGAGGCTGTCTGCCCTGCAAATGTGTTGGTGAGGAACTTTAATGCACTTTTCCCCCTGATAATGTTGATCAGTGTGTGATATGCTTGGATACGTATTACACTGAGCTGTGATACTTCAGTACCTCGATAGCGGTGTGAGTGAGTGGCCTGTCTGAGATGACTGGATGCTGAAGCAGTTTTAAGGCTTTTTTTTTGTTTTTACTGTGGGAAAGTTGTGATATGTTCATGCTCTGAAGACTGTCCCACAGCGTTGCGCAGGTCATGGTTTTAAGGCGGTGAAAATCGGAGTGTTGATGTTCTGTGTAACACTTTCATCTCAGAGGTGTTTGGAGAGGATGGCTTTGTTCCTCTGAATTCAGGTTTGTCCACCGTGACACGTAAAACCTGCAGGTTGAATCCAGTTCGGGTTGGCTCATGTCTGCTTTGGTGAACTCAGGAGGAGAAGCATCAAGTTGTAAGATGAGGTCACTTCTACATGCATTCCAAAACCTTGTGGGCAGGTATGCAAGCAAACAAATTACTTTATAAAAGCACATTAATTACATGCAAGGTCTGTGTAGACCGAATGATTGGAACTTATTTTAATGTGGTACCTCACCTGGAGAATCAAGGACAATTTGCTGATGAGGTGAAATCATGTAATGTAATCTTCACTAAACCAACACTTCTTAAAGAAAAGCACCACAGACATATTCTGATCTTTGTAGATGTTGTTTAATATAAATTGTACATATTACCGTTTATATATTTGGTCTGTTTGGCAAAATGCTGCTGTTAAAATGTATTTATTGTATATACAGTATATAACTTGGAAATATGAGGTTTTGTGGATAATGCTTTGGTTCTCGACTGCAGAGGTATTCTTATATCCTCGGTGTTGTGGATTTAATGTTGCTTAATCAAAGATTTTCCCTAAAGTGATTGTCTGTGGCGTCATGCCTGCTACATTTTATAGAACAGTGACAATTTGCACTTCATTCAGTAGCCAAACATGGCTGAATTGTGTTATAAACACCCCTGGGTAACAGTGTGGTTTTCTCATTGATGCTTCTGATTGAAAATGTGGTTGCTTTAAAGTGGCTAAAGTAGCTTTCCTTCAGTACTGTGATTTGTCGAGTATTACTGGCATTGCGTAGGCTGTACGTTTATAATCTGCACTGATACTGTGGAGGCGTCGTCCCACTGCCCTATGTGACAATATATAACGTGTGAGTGTTGTTAGTCGAGTGGGTTTATTTTATTTGTCAGGCACACTGACAGCCAAATAGTACTGTATTATTACTACTTTCTGAAATAAAATTATGTAATGTGTAATTTGCTGGGACTGTGTGACTGCATTAGGCCTGTGTGAATGGGGGGCTTGCTTTAACCTGCTTAATCAAATCGCTTTTTAACGTTAAGGTCTTATTTTGGTTTGTTTGTCAGAATTTCTATTCTGAGACCTTTCTGATGACAAATAGGTTAAAAAAAAAAATAAAAAAAAAACAGAAGAAACTCTGACATGGAAAAAATCGAATAAGTATGAAATCGAATAAGTTTTATCATTGATAGGAAGCAATTTTAACAGTTTTATCTGCTATTTTTCACTAAATAATTACCTAGATGTTAAGCCCTTTTTTCCTGTTATAATTTGTTCAAAATCAACTCCTAATGGTACTGGGGGGGAAATACTCAAACTTTTATAAATTATGAGTAGTGGACTCCTGAGACAAGCCTAACTGAGCACATTTCAGCCATTGATTAAACACGATGGCATTTCATGTTACTGTGATGCTGTCACAGAGCTGTGCACCAGCTCCGTGTTCTTCGCTTCATTTGTCTTCCTGAAGTAGTGATTGGCAGAGTTCCGTGTGGCTCATGCTAATGGACCTGATGCTAACGGCTGTTAATTTTAAACAGGTGAACAGAAAGAATATGTAGCAGTCTCCCTTTCCAAAAAAAAAAAAAAAAATATATATACACATATATATATTTTTTTTTTTTTTTCATTCTGAATATGTATGTACAAGTTTGCATGTGCATACATATGCATTCATGAGTTGGATTAAATTAAATTAAATCCAATTTAATTAATTGATTTAATCCGTGATTGAAATTATCATTGAATTTTGAACTTTAAACCACGACTGACATGCCTGCAGTTATGCAGTTTTGTCCACCAATGATGTGGTGTCAGAAATCACATGACACACATTTCCCGTTTAACCTCATATATACTGGTATGATTGCGTGGCTGTGAGGCCTGTGTGTGTGTGTGTGTGTGTGTGTGTGTGTGATGCACTAAGTGCACACAGTGGCAGTGAAGGCAGGTTTATGTGCTTTACTGTGACGGATCTTTGCGTTTTTGCCGCCTGTGTTGTGCTGGGCTCTGTGACCTGGGCTGCAGTCTTCGAACTGTATGCGAGCTCTGCTGACTCAGCGGAATGTAACTTCCTGTTTCACAGGAACTTCCTGTTTTGTACATAATGTATGGTTGGTTGGTTTACAAGCTCACTGAATAAAAAAATCCCCCCAAACTCATTTGAGGTGCTCATTAATGTGGTGGTTTTTTCTCCCTCAAACTACCAATTCTCACGTACGTTTGTGTTTCTGTAGTAAACACCGGCGATAGAAAGCACGCATGATGTGCATGCTTGAAATATTCTGAGGTTTCGCATAAATTGAAACACTTCACGCAGAATCTAATTCCACACTGCGATGGCATCTGTTTAATTTCAAAATCGTGCAGAAATGTTAATATCTCTTTCAGAAGTGACCACAATGACAAACCAACTAGATGTAGGGATGTCTAGTCAGCTAGCCAATCCCTTTATCCCGTTTCAGTTGTTTTCTCAAACTGCACACTTGACCAAATGCTCTCTCTCGCTGCCAGGTGTAGGCTGCAGTGCATAGGGCAGTGGTTCAAAACTCGGGCCAGAAAGGGCCGGTGTGGGTGCAGGCTTTTGTTCCAACCAAGCAGTTACACACCTGATTCTACTAATCAAGGTCCTTAGTAAAGACTCCAAAGGTTGATTAGTAGAATCAGGTGTGTAACTGCTTGGTTGTAACAAAAGCCTGCACCCACACCGGCCCTTTCTGGCCCGAGTTGAGAACCCCTGGCATAGGGCATGGATGCTCACATCTGGACCTGCAATCCAAATCCGGCCCTGGTTTTCTTTCCCCCAGGTAATTAACTGAACAACTAGTGCAGCTGATTGGCCAGACAGTATGCACACCTGACTCCCAGGTAAAGGGTGGGTGGAAGACCAGCAGCTGTTGGAGCTGGAGGTCCGTGATTTGAGCAGCAGAGTCACATGGTTTATGCTCCTGCAGGAAGAACAGGCCGCGGGGCGGGCGGGCTGCTCGTGTGCTGACCTGCTTATGAGAGGGCAGACTCCTGGCCTGTGGGTAAATCTGCCTGCGACCGCTGCTCCCCCCTGGGCTCCTGGTGAATGTGGCGGGTCACACCCTCTGCTTCATCAATGGTGGCGTCTAAAAATAGCCTGAAGCTGCTCTGGCCTGCAGCTAGCCCCCTGGGGCGTGCGCAGGTTTCATATTTTCCCCCGAAGCCTTGGTCAGAGGGTAACACCAGAGCCCCTAAAAAAAGGAGAGCTCTTTCTAGGGCTCTGGGTCGAACCATTTCTGGTGTTCACATGACGTTTCCACACAAACGTCACTGGACGTCCTTCACCCAGTCGGCCCGTTTTGGCTGGCCGTCTCCAGCAGATCTTTTTGGCCAGTATTTTTTGACACATTCGCGACCATGTTCTGCCGATCCAGACACTCCTTATCTCCTTATCACACTTTGGGAAATTAATGTCATATCTGATTGTAAAGCATCAGAATGCTAACCGTACACCGCAGAGGTTAATCAGCCTGCACCATATACGCATTGCTGGCGACATGTCTCGTAAGTGTTGAATCTTTTATTTTAGACACCTTTATAAGTAGAAGCACATCAGACACTCAAGTGGCTAGTCTGACAAATATGAACATGAATATTTGGAGCAATATTTATCTATAATAGACATACTACATGCTAGTGCTGAGTTCCAGCTAGTAAAATCAAAGCTATAAAAGATTTTTCCCAATAGTATGTATTTATTGACTGTCTGATTGGTTGAGAGCCATGATCAGAAGCTGGTGAACACTGGGCCAGACAGCTAGGAGTTGTTTATGTTACGGCAGTGGTAGCCAATCCTGTTTTTGAAAATGTATCATCCTGTAGGTTTTCATTTCAACCCTACTAATTAGCAGCTCAGTGCAGGCTTTTGGCTGCTGAATTGAGGTGCTTTGTTAGGGTTGGAGTGAAAACCTACAGGATGGTATTTCTCGAGGAACATGGTTGGTTTCCGCTGTGTTACAGTATATTAGTCTTGGAAAAAGTGGTTTGGTCAAAATTGACCCCCATTAGCTCACCTGATTCCCCCTTAGGTAAATAGAGAGTAGCAATACAAGGGGACACGGGAGTCATTTCTTGGTCATTATTTCTTATTTTAGAGAAATGTTGTTTTTTTTAGAGAAAAAACTTCAAAATATACTGCAGGCTCTTGGAACCATAAAAGGTTGAAAATTAAATAAATAAATAAAATTAGAAATGATAACTGCACAGTTCAAAAAAAGAAAATCAGTCTTCACAGAGTCGATTTCAGTTTATTTGAGATCACATCCTGACAAACAAAAAACAGATAGACACGGCCCTCATTTTCCTCCTCTGATCTGTACAGTTCATGTGTGCCACTGATCAAACTGGGAGGGAGAAAAGGGCCATACGTCATTTTGATCCACTGAGACCTTCAGTGCTCAAACATACAGCAAAGACTAAAGAGAGGAACGCTCATTTGGGTGTATTGACTTCACCTTAAAAGCATTTAGTCAGGTGAGCACAATACAAAACACCTTGTGTGTTGCCAACTACTTTGGGTGCCACCCATAACCACTGTTTGTCCACAAGTATGGTAACCAACTCTGTTCCTGGAGATCTGCCGTCCTGTAGATTTTCATTTAAACACTAATATGGCACACCTGACTCTGCTAATTAGCAGCTCAACGAGGTCTCTAGCTGTTGAATGAGGTGTGGTTTCGTTAGGGTTAGAGTGAAAACCTACAGGACTGTAGATCTGCAGGAGCAGGTTTTGTTACCACTGGTCAAATATAAAAATACCCCCCCCCAAACAAAAAGAATAATAATAATAAAACAACTTAAACTTAAAACCCCACATAATTTAGGATGTTAATGTCATCAATTTTTGCTCTTTGTCTCTTGCCTTGCTACTCTGTAAAGTGTCTGTCACAGTTCTCTGTAAAAAGCACTATACAAATAAAATTGAATTAAAAAGAAATTGAATTGAATCAATCCACAAAACCACCACCGCGTGTACATCCAATCATAAATCAAAAAAAAGCTTAAATCATGTTTGTTTTACTCACTTAAGAAGTAAATTACAGGCAATAGCCAATTGGGGTCGCTACAGGCCGCTGTGGAGTCTTTGTGGCATCACTGGGCTACATCGGAGGCTGTTCGACTCAAAAAATATTTAGGTATGCTAATGTTCACATTTTGATATGAATATGCACAATAATGTCGTATTTTGTGTTTATGCGCTGGACAAATTGTATCGTTTTATGATGAGACTATTGTAGGCAATCGGATGAGGTCCTGTCCTGATATAATGAGGTCCTCTTTTTTCACTTCAACATCAACAAAGTTCGCGGTTTTCCGTTTATATCCATTTAACGTTTTGTACGAATAAAGTTAATCTAAGACTCCACATTACTATCGCTACATTTGTGTAATGCAGCTTTTGTATAATTCAGGGGAAACACGACCTCGTGTAACCTAAACATCGTGTGAAAAGGCACCGCCAAAGTCACGTGGGCGAGAGATCTGCCAGAGACGCCAATTCCTTCTTGCTGACCCGCAATGATCAAACTCATTGCAGGGCAGTATAAATGCACACTATCATAAAACTCCACGGACATCCATCCGTGTCACTATCCAGGCGCAGACTGGATTGCGGAGAGTCTTACCACTAAGCTCATCGTGTCAGCGTTACTCTTCTGAAAAAAGGTACGTTTCGTACGCTGTATTCTTGGAAGATAAATATACTTCCACTATATTCAAATCTAAATGCAATGTCGTAATGTTTCCGCGCAAAATGACTTTATCTTAAAGATCTTGGATGATATTTTAATATTTGGAAGGCTAAGTTTTTCTGACCCTGCCAAATTTTAAAGGTTGGTTTCCTAAAGGCTATCCAAAATAGAATAAGGTTGTAAAGATAAATTTACAGAGTCATGTTGTATAGTGATTTAAAATAAATAATTTATTTTCTTTTTTTTAACAAATTAGATTAGGTTTCTGTGAGTTTTTTGCTTTTAAGACTGAGCATTTACTTGAAAGTAAAATAAGTAGAAAAGACTAAATTAATCGTATACTTGGATTTATATAGCCTGTGTGTGTGTGTGTGTGTGTGTGTGCGTGTCCTGAATCTGTTTATGTGTTCGGAAGTTTTATAGTTTGGATGCATGTAATCAAATATTTTGAGCGTAGGTATTAAATATCTATATAAAATTCTAGATTACACAAAATACTCATTGTGTCATTTTACTTGCATATTGCTGTATTGGACGTACAGTGTGTTCAGTGCAATCTCAGTATTTGCCACCGCAAAGACCTTTGTCCATTACTGCGACAGCTTGTCTCAAATGTTAACACACAAACACGAAAAGCACGCTGCTTTTCTGCTTGCACATGGTATTCTTTGTACGGATGTGTGTTACCATATTTTCTCATGCCATTACTGAATTGTTGATTTATTGTATTTATAAGTATTTTGTGCTTTGGTATGTGAAATTGTGCAGTTTATACAAAAGTTAGAGTGTATCAGCATAAAGCACGTGTTCATTTTCATGACGGCGTAGTTTTTGTTTTGTGCGATGAATTTTGTTGATGAATTTTCAGGAGAGAAATTGAAACGATGACTGACAGGTCGAATCACATCAACATCCCGATGGTGGAGGATTCCAGCGCGAACGGGACGTCCAGACGCCAAGGGGGAAGCATGAAGCGCCCGCACGGGTCCACCGTCAGCTTCCACAACATCAACTACAACGTGGAACTCAAGAGCGGGCCCATATGCAAAAGAAAGGTGACCGTGAAAGAAATCTTGATTGACCTTAAGTAAGTATATCTTTAATTATTGTTAGTTACACGAGCAAAATAGTCCACATTTATCTCCTTCACTCATCCCAGATTTACTTATTCTGCACTCTGAAGACTACTATTATTATTATTTTCAGAATGAAGAATTGTAGCATTAGAATATTGAAATTCACAAATCATCTGGTATTCTCCACATTTATACCAATGCCTCTATGCAACCAAAACCACCTCTCTGGTTGTTGTTGATATATGTATATATATATAATTTTCATTTTTGTTATTATTTCAGATGCTGTTCTTATGATTGGTTTTATTATAAAAATCAGGTTTATTATAAAATGTTATTGTTAAAGAAGTCAGTAAAAGTGTATTATGTCCAGCCTGTATTTGGGTGTTGTGTCAGTAATGCTCTGAGGGTTGGATGCAGTGTGTGGAATGCTGACTTTGGCCTGGGGGTCTTGTTTGGTGCCTGCGGCAGGATTTAGGGTGTTCCTCATCCGGTTTTTCTGTAGCCACCCATCTCCCCTTCCTTTGCGTGAAAATATAAATTGCAAAGCTTCAAAGAGCTGGCTGCACGCAGACCCACGGAGTGGTTGTGCGATAAGCGTCCTTTCTGTTCTGCACTTCAGGGCGCACGTCTACAGGACCCCTGCTGCCTCCTGCTCATTGTCCCAGATAAAAGCCAGCAGAGAAACAATTATCTTTGTTAAACTCGCACGGTCATTTTAGCCGACCGTTTGATCGCTTAAAATGGACATTTGTTTACTGTCTGTGTTTTATCAAGAAAAAAACAAAACAAGATTCTGTTGCGTTGTCCAGCGAGTTATTGAGGGAAGGGTATTCCACTCCGTTTTTGCTTATGAAACCAAACATTCATGGGTGTTGGATACGGACAGCTATGTGCAAACAACGTGAGCAAGGGTGTAACAGTTGTGAATATTTATATAGGTGGACTTCATTCTTTTTCTTTTTTTATTCTTTTCTGTACAGCTGATAACAGAAAGGGTACGCACGTGCTAGTGATAAGAGTTTTCATAGCGATGGACCGAGTTTGAAGCATCAGGAGTAAATCTCTCTTCCATACTAACAGGCTGTCTAGGCTCTCCTTGTCACAGATATAGCTTCAACATATATCTTATCTATATAGCTTATCTATATGTTGACGGGTTATATTTTGTTGTCATTATAGTTGAGTGTGCTAACAGTACAGTTCAAGTTGGCACTTCTTGTTTGCAGTGTTACTGGGTACGTTAGGGTTTTAACCATCTTTTTCTACCACTGCTGTGCTTAGAAACCAATAAATACACGTACTGTATTCTTCCTGTACATTACACTAGCTTCAGATACCTGATCAGACAACATCTTTCTTTTTTGCTTCTTTCAGTCCCCTGATAAAACTAAAACTGTGATGTTTTCTCTCTGATTTTGAAAACTTGCCTGGTGACAGCAAAATCACAAATCAGCAAATATCATGTGGTGTATGATAGGAATTATGCAGCTGATTTTAGTATGCCACTCTGGTTCGGGGTGTGTGCTGAGTGGATATGATGAAATGTAATGTAACACGTACATTTAAATATCAGATGATGATTACACCGCTGATAGCAGATGATGATAGCAACTCCAGTGCTTCTGAAGTTAAGTATCTTTGAGTCTGGCACATTTTCAGTGCTTCTGAGAACATTAACGGATTCTGGGGAAAATCCAGCGTTGGTCTTCTGACATGGTTTTTTTTGTGCATGGTGAGGTGCATGCTTGATATAGCGCATCTTATTTCTTATAACTGTATATTTTTTTCATGGAACACAGTCTGACTAAATATGAATAGCGAAGCAGAACAGATAATTCCCAGCGCCAAATTTAATATAAAAACCCTGTTATTTTAGGACTGATTTGTTAGGGCTCTGGCTTGCTGTACAGCCATCCAAAATGAGATGGTAAAATATGATCCTGAGCTAAAGGCCTGTGACTAATTGCCATTACACCTGCCGTTACCACCTGTTAATTGTGCGTTCTGTGTCTCTCATGCGAGACTGTGTGTGTTATGTCACCCACTTGGAGTTTGGAGTCGTTGTCCCCTGGTCTGTATTGATCTAGTGTGTGATCATTAACAGAGTGTGTAGGTTAAAGATCGCTCACCATTGTTCACTGTTTCCTGCAGTGAAGCAGACATGCGTGCGACGTTTTGTAACAGTTATTTAACTCCACCACGTGTGCAGGTATGCCGTCATTAGAAGGTGAAGCAAAGAGTTTATCTTTAAATCCATAATTTAATCATCCCAATCCCATCTTTTTAATGGGCGAGACTCATTTAAAGTTATCCCATAAGGTCTTGCCAGGTTTTGGTTGTGTTTCGTGGTCCTGTTCATGCTGAACAATACGCGACCACATTTTCCTCCCGGTATTGAATGCACTTGACACTTCCCAGGGAAGAGCATGTCCGTTTCACACAGGTTTCCAGCCTCTTGTCTGTGGTGTTAATTATGTGCTATTAAGCATGGCCTCTTGGTTATAATCTCTCTGGCAGTGCCGTAGCACAGCCTGCCAGAACACAGACTTATGCATGGCCACGTGATGCAGTGCTCATAGCCCAATGCTCATAATATTATTATATTTGTGAGAGTGAATTCGGGGGCACTCACTGTGTATTATGTCAGTGTTTGTGTATGCCTGCTTAACTGAGTGTGTGTACACTCTCCAGGTAGCAGAGGGGTTAGAATTTGTTTTGGTTCTCCAGCTGCTGCTGCGCATAAGCACGCTATCTCTCACACTGTCAATATTTCATCTTTTTGACTCCTCGAGGGTTTTGGCAGCATATTCTCACGTGCAACAAGACCTGCTCCCAAAATCGTGAAGATTCCCATTTGTCAGCAGTGCGAGTGCATGACTGAGCTCATTTCAGTTTAGTCTGCAGTTGAGTTGTGACAGCAGTAGCATGACAAATGTGCTTGGTCATATTTAGCAGACGGTTTTTTTGGAAAGTGAAACAAATCAGACGTGCTGTTTTTACAGTATTTAATTTAGAGATATTAGTAATGATTTTATTTCTCCACTTAATGGTTAAAATGTGTTTAGTAAAATATGAATCCATTCATTGCTGAAGTATTTTTGAAATATGTCTCAATTAGTTTTTTTTTTTACTGAGTCTATTTGCCAAAACATTATTTTAGATGTATGATCAAAATGTGAAAAATCTGTATTGTGGTCATTAATATATTTACTGGTGAATCTATATTAATGAAATAATATTTTGCTACTGTTATTTATAAAACAGAAAAATCTTAGAGCATGGATGCAGTATTGTAATAATATGTTTATTTCTTTGCATAGACTATAATGACTCACCAGTTTGGGGGGGGGGGTGGAAACTGTAATGCTTGCCAAATATTGATTAAATGCAGGCTAGTGTCTTGGTATATGAGGTTTTTTCATTGCATTATGTAGCATTGCTTTAAGTTTGTTCTTCTCCTTTTCACAGTGGGCTTATGAAACCAGGACTGAACGCTATTTTGGGAGCTACAGGAAGTGGCAAGTCATCGTAAGTGTACTCATTTCAAATCGTGACTTAACAAAAATTCAGTGGCTGAAATATTTATTTGCTAACTTTGAAAAATATCACATGGAGATAGGGAAGCTTCTGAGGCACATGTGGGCGTTATTTTAAACTTGTACATTTGCACTTTTAATGCAGGTGGATAGAATAACCAGTGTAAGTATATAAAGTGGTTCATATTAATCAGAAAAAGGTACAACAACGTTTTCTGGGTTTCACGATCTGCTCATTTTTTACTTCCTTTGATTGGGTTTTGTTTTTAAAAACTGTAAAGAAACAGTTTCCCATCTCGGATAGATGAGTGTGTCTGTGGTGCTGTCAGTGTTAAAGCTCCAGTAACTGATTCACAAACATAGCAGGAAGGTTAACTGTGTTCTCTTGCCTGTGTGTAACTGTGTTCTCCTGGTTGTGCTGTGTTCTCCTGGCTGTGTGTAACTGTGTTCTCCTGGTTGTGCTGTGTTCTCCTGGCTGTGTGTAACTGTGTTCTCCTGGCTGTGTGTAACTGTGTTCTCCTAGCTGTGTGTAACTGTGTTCTCCTGGTTGTGCTGTGTTCTCCTGGCTGTGTGTAACTGTGTTCTCCTGGCTGTGCTGTGTTCTCCTGGCTGTGTGTAACTGTGTTCTCCTGGCTGTGCTGTGTTCTCCTGGTTGTGCTGTGTTCTCCTGGCTGTGTGTAACTGTGTTCTCCTGGCTGTGCTGTGTTCTCCTGGCTGTGTGTAACTGTGTTCTCCTGGCTGTGCTGTGTTCTCCTGGCTGTGTGTAACTGTGTTCTCCTGGCTGTGCTGTGTTCTCCTGGCTGTGTGTAACTGTGTTCTCCTGGCTGTGCCGTAAGGTTCCTGGATGTCCTGGCTGCCAGAAAGGACCCAGCAGGGCTTTCTGGAGAAGTGCTGATCGATGGGGCCCCCCAGCCACCCAACTTCAAGTGCCTCTCAGGATACGTTGTGCAGGTCTGTGAGAGCAGCGTCACGCACCTCAAAGGTGCTGCTTTGCTTTTAATTGGTGAAAAAGTCTACTTAAATAATGCTATTTGGCTATTTTTGCTACTTTGGTTCTTCTGGTAGTTGAAGGTTGGCATAGAAACACAATACAATGTGCCGTTGTTTTCCATGGGGACTGACAGAAATGTGACTTAGTTCCCTGTTTTTCTTAATGACTGTAAATGGTGAGCTCACTCACTTGCTGACCCACACTCTCAGTTCTTCCCCCGGCTCCCCATCTGAGACACACACTGGTGCTGAGCGTGGCCTCGTGCGCTCTCCTCTGCTCTCGTGCGCTCTCCTCTGCTCTCGTGCGCTCTCCTCCTCATGCGCTCTCCTCCGCGGCACTGAGCATCCTCTTCTGCTGTCTCCTTCGCCAGGACGACGTTGTCATGGGCACCCTGACGGTGCGGGAGAACTTCCGCTTCTCCGCGGCGCTGCGACTGCCCACCTCCGTGAGCGAGCGGGAGAAAGAGGAGAAGGTCAACAACCTGATCACGCAGCTGGGCCTCACCAAGGTGGCCGACTCTAAGGTGAGGCATTTCCAGAAGCTAGTGCAGTGACAGTGTGCAGACAGTGTGCATCTGATTAGTGCAGTGACAGTGTGCATGTGATTAGTGCAGTGACAGTGTGCAGACAGTGTGCATGTGATTAGTGCAGTGACAGTGTGCAGACAGTGTACATGTGATTAGTGCAGTGACAGTGTGCAGACAGTGTGCATGTGATTAGTGCAGTGACAGTGTGCAGACAGTGTGCATGTGATTAGTGCAGTGACAGTGTGCAGACAGTGTGCATCTGATCCGTGCAGTGACAGTGTGCAGACAGTGTGCATCTGATCCATGCAGTGACAGTGTGCAGCTGTTGATCACAGGGCTTGATAACCGGGCTGGGTTAAAGGTGTGTTTATGCGTCTCAGATCTTTATGGCCGGCTGGTTTTGTTCCCAGTCTGATGTGATCATGTGACCGCTCTGCTCTGCAGGTTGGGACCCAGATGATCAGGGGGATATCCGGGGGCGAGAGGAAGAGGACTAATATCGGCATGGAGCTGATCATGGACCCCTCCGTGCTGTTCCTCGATGAGCCGACCACTGGGCTGGACGCCAGCACGGCCAACTCTGTTCTCCTGCTGCTGAAGAGGTAAAGCAGCCGCACATCAGCCAATCAGCATCGCCTCGGCCCACAGGCTGACCAATCCCTGCTGGTCACCGGTCACAGTGACATGTTAGGCACTAGCCTGTACTCCACAATTTCAGTTTTGTGCAAACAAATCACACGTGTGACTGAAGTGCGCAATCTCAGCTTTTATGTATTTAAGGGCATTTTTCTACCTTTTGGTTTCACAGTGTAGAAATGACAGCACTTTTTACAAACAGTCCCCCCGTTTCAGGACATCGTAATGTTTGGGACAAATGGTGTCACAGGTGTTTCTGATTAGACAGGTGTGTTCAGTTGCTTCCTTTGTGCAGGTCAGAGAGAGTTTTCTGTATCTAGTTTTGATTCTAGCTTTTGATTGCCTTTGGAGTCTGTTATTGGCACTTGTCAGCACGAGGATCAGTGTTGTGATAATGAAAGTCAAGGAAGCCATTATGAGGCTGTACTACTGTAATTTCTACATGGGAAAACCAAAATGTATAAAAATTCCCTTAAATAAAAGCTGAGAATGCACTTCAACCAATTGTTCGATTACAAGTGTATTGTCTTTTATTGTGCACAATGTGTAATAAAAGACAGCTGTTGCATAAGGCAAAATTGAGAAGTCATGTGTATCTTATGTAAGAGTTTTGATGGAGATGTTATTTAGTAATTTACACAGTTATCATCTAAGGCCATCTCCTGTCTCCTTGGTCACAATTGTAAAGTGTGCATAGCAGCTGCATTATAGGGTTTGTGGAAAATATACAGGTCATGTAAACTCTTAAATGCAAACTTTTAAATGTGTTTTATGTTTTGTGTTCTCTATTTCTTTTATTGCTAATGCTTATCCACAGAAACCATCTTTTATTTGGTAGGTTTTTTATACTTCTACACTGACATGTTGGCATCATCTTGAATACTGTATACCACAATATTGCCTTCACTCTTACCACTTACATATCTGTGCAATAGTCCTTATAGGTGAACTACAACATGTTTCCATAGACTGCTTTGTTGCTGTTCTCGTTTGTGTTAGTGTTAATTTAACCTTCAGGGTCCAAGTTGAACTATGCGGTTGTTCCCTGCACTTGGACTGGTGTATCACTCGGGTTTTTGTCACACTTGTTCCTGGTTATGGTTATACACTGTGCTGTACGTCGCTCTGGATAAGAGCGTCTGCCGAATGCCTGTAAATTAACAACATGACTTACACAAAAAAATTTTCCTGCAATGTAAATGAACTTAACAAACCTGAAAGTGTCGGGTAGCTGGCTGCATAAAAAGTACAGTAATTTCCTTTAAGCTGAACTGTGTAAAAACAGGGGACTGGCACCAGGTTCTTCTGTAAATACAGCTAAAGATTTTTTTTTCTTCGGGATCAATGACATCAAAGGCGTTTGGCTGTGGTGTGGCATGGCTGCGGAACATAGTGAACTGTAATTAAACAGTTATGACCAGGACTGTGCCAGGCCTTTGACATTGTCGTACATTACAAGCTTCTTGTGTCACGAGTCGCCTCTCCACACTCCGCTTCCCCCGCAGAATGGCGAATCACGGTCGAACCATCATCATGTCTATACACCAGCCCAGATACTCCATCTATCGGCTGTTTGACAGCCTCACGCTGCTGGTGAGCGGGAAGCAGGTTTTCCACGGACCCGCCCAGAATGCTCTGGATTACTTTGCTGACATTGGTGAGCATTATTAGCACTGTGGCCTCTTCTTTTGCCCGATCAACCTGCTTTATGGCTGTTGGTAGCGGTTTTAACAATAACTTTTACAATCTAATTATAAATGTAAGATATTATGAACAGAGTATTATAATTTAATCGATAGAAACCATGCTGTAGGCACAACAGCTGAAACACTAAATAGAAATTATATTCTTGTTGTTTTTCAGGATATGCTTGTGAACCCCATAACAACCCAGCTGACTTCTTTCTGGATGTCATCAATGGAGATTCCACAGCAGTGGCTTTGACCAAAATGCAAAATTCTGAAGGTACAGGATCGAAAAAGCATATTTGAGAATTTGTTCTTTGTTGATAAGTTAAACCTCAGGGAAAGTGCTTTGTAAAGTCATTCTTTGTGAGCCATTAACTGATGTAAAGCAATTATGGAAGGATGTTAAATTCTACTTGAAATGTGACCAAGTAATTGATGTGAGAGAAACTTTAGATTGTGTGCAGATTATGTTCACATTTCATGCAAGTGTCTTTTTTTTCTGGATGTTGTAGTTTTAATCAATTAATCTTGGTCTTCAATTGAGGCCTTGATTTTCTGAATCAGGGGTTTTGGTGCAGGGCTACAGCAGACGCCTCTCCCAATGTGAGGCCTTCTCAGATAAGATTTGCACAGGCCTCCCAAATCTTAACACACACTGTCACACCTAGGCTATTAAACAACAACATATTATAACATTATTTTGGGGGAGGGGGAGAGGGAATCCCCCCCCCCCTTTTGTTCCTGTCTCATTCTGTGATGGCTGCTCTTCCCCAGAGCCGGACTTCGAGGAGAAGGACAGCTCGCGGCAGACCATCGAGGAGCGGCTGGTGGCGGAGTACCGCAGGAGCCGGTACTACCGGGACACGGCCGAGGCGCTGGGGAAGGTCGTCCAGGGCAAGGAGTACGCCGTCCTGCCCAAATCCCGCACCATCACCTACAACACGTCCTTCGCCCACCAGTTCAGGTGGGTCCTCAAGAGGACGTTCCGGAACCTCCTGCTGAACCCGCAGACGTCCGTGGCGCAGGTACGTCACTTCCTGCTCCTGTCATCCGCTCGGGAATCCTGCCTCAGGCACCGCGGCATTGTGGGTCAGATCCCTTGCCAGCGTAAGAGATTTTATACAGCTTCAGCTTAAGTGTGTGGCTATAGGGCTTAACAGTGTGCAGTAAATGCAAATGTTAGTGGTGGCCTTTGGGTGTGGATGTTTGCGTTAAAAAAAATATGCAAAAGGAAATGGCCCCTGTGGTTCATAGTGACAAGAACATGGACAGTTTTACTATATGCTTACTAGGTAAAAAGCCCTGGTGTGGCTTTTTATGTTTTTATGTTTGTCACGTGGAGCTTGCTATCTGAGCTGTTCAGGTGAGAGGTGACTGCTGGGTCTGGTGTGATAACATTTCTGAAGACATATTACATTTGACTTGTCCTGAACAGCAATTATTTCCACTGATCATTAAGTATCTCAAAGGTAAAAAAGTGGATGGGGAAGTCTTACTGCAGACATTCCACGTGTATTGTAAACTCACTGTTGTTATAAAATGGTGTAAAGATCTGTGTAATGCACACATTATTGTCCCAGGAGTGAATGCTGGATCACAGTTTTGGACGGATCGCTTGAAAATGTTTAACGGACTGCCACTCCGATCTCGCTAAGACCGCTCAAGCATGCTGTGAAAAAAGGAAATAAATCGGTGATTTGGGGTGACCTCATGAGAGGGCTTAGCGAGGCGACCGGCTTCAGACTAATCTGACCCTCAAACGGCGACTGAGGATAAGACTGTGCCTCCACAATCCCCTTTCATCTCATTAGTGACGGGTCGGGATGAAGTGCCATGGAGATGACTCTCTTTAAGAATGATTAAATGCTAATTGGCGGCAAATAATGATCCCGAGCTCGGCGAAGGAGCTAGCGTGACCGCCGCGACCCTGGCGCTGGCCCTGGCGATGGCGTCTGAAGCGACACGCCCCAGCGAGCGCCGCGGGCCGCTGAAGGGCTTAGCCGCGGCCGGGGCTATCACATGAGCGCCGTGTGACCCCGCCGCACTTCCGCATGACAAGCGCTGGAGATCGGGCGGGAAAAGCCCGCGACCTCCGCCGCTCAGCCTTACACGCTGAGAATCGCCCAGAGGTCACGCACCCCCGAAGTAATCGCCTGATCAAAGGTTAAAAGGCTCGTCTACACCCCCCCCCCCTCCACCCCAACCCCCCTCTTGATATAACGACAAGATAAGAGCAGTCAAACAAGACGGCAAGAAGTGAAAGCGAGTGTGTGGTCATTTGTTTGGTCATTTGTGTGAACGAAGTCTTGAAATGAATTAAAGGAGTTGTGGGTTCTATTGTGCCTTTCAGGAATTACACTGTACAGTAGGGGGTGCTGTAGGAACAAAGTGTCTATTGCAGGGGGCTTGTCGGTCTTTATCTGTTTATGAGAGCCATGTGTATCCTCAGTTTTTAATTACATTTCCGTGAATTATACCTTTAAACTTGTAGGTCGTATTCATTAGTAAACATTCATAAATGTTTACTAATAAATTTTGGCTGGAAAAGGAGAGCAGTCGAGATACACACAGCTGCCAAATTATTCAAAGTTCTAACACAATAACTGCATTTTTTATGCAGAATATAACAGAATAACTTTATTTTTCCTTGGGGGAATTTTTCCCAGACATTTAGACATCTCAGGTTCGGTGTTATTTGTTCCGCTGAAGAGATTGACGTTGCTCATTTAAATGCATCTGCCTTTCTTTTTTATCTTCTTTTTTCAGGTGGCAGTGACGCTCTTCCTTGGCCTCATAGTGGGAGCGATATTTTTTAACGTCAAAGATGACCAGAGTGGGATCCAGAACAGGTGCAGAATGAAACGGGGCTAAATTAGGGCAGATTGGGCCAGGCTGAGGGAATCTATTTTAGGGAAAAAAATACCTTGCTATATTTGAACAGATATTTGGTTCACTTATAAAGAGTACTGTATCATCAGATTTATTAAGTGGTTACTGTCCTCTTAATATTCAATATTTTTAACATCTATTCGATATGTTATGTTTAAAAAATTGGCATATATTTATTCATCACTGGTTGCTTAAAATTACTTTTACCACTCTTGGAAAAAGAAAGAAAGTTTCTGGCAAACGGCTGCTAAATAAAAGCTGTTGGGAAATCTGTGTGTTTCTTCTGAAGGAGATTTTTTTTCCGGGTTAATTTGCTTCTTGTCCTGCAGGATGGGAGCTCTGTTCTTCATCACCACCAACCAGTGCTTCGGGGCGCTGTCTGCTGCCGAGCTCTTCATCACGGAAAGAAAGCTGTTTGTGTGAGGCCTTATTCATTAATAATCACTGCATCCCATTGGTTGGGTGACTGTCCTCAGATCTCACAACACTGAACTGAGTTTGGGAGTTCACTGGTGTAATACCATGGTACTGTCGCTACGCTAGTACAGGGGTACTTTGTGTGTGTGTATGTATGTGTGTTAATAATAAACAAACTCATTAATCCCTGAGATGTGCGCTCCTTACCGGTCCATGTTTTGTTTGAAGCCCTTAATTCTGCTGCTGTCTCCCCGTCTGCAGGCATGAGTACATCAGCGGGTATTACAGGGTCTCCGTCTACTTCCTGTCCAAGATCCTGTCCGACATCCTCGCCCTCCGAACCATTCCAGCCATAGTCTTCAGCGGCGTGACGTACTTCATGATAGGTGAGCAGGTTTAAATGAACGTGCTAACGGTCAGCTTTACAGTTCACCCTGTTCCTCTGAAGCGACCTGAATTTCGGAGAGTACAGTCTTGCTTCCACTGTACATCCATTCAGAAGTGGAAAGTCAGTCAGACAGACAGACAGACGTGACGCGGACAGACGAGCAGTAACAGGAACAGCACAGACTGACAGACAGAGACAGACGACAGAGGAACCGACAGACAGACAGCTAGACAGACGAGAGACAGGTACAGACGCAGCACGACAGTGAGAAGACGACGCGACAGGTAAGCGACAGCGCTGCTGATGAGAGACAGACAGACGACAGGCGGACTGCGGAACGACAACGTCAACGGCATACAGAAGACGCGCGGCACAGCAACGACATGAAGCAGCACAGACAGATAGATGGAGAGGGCCGAACAGACTGACAGACAGACGGACAGACGGAGACAGACGGGGGCGAGTGAGCCGTACGCAGCGCTCTCAGGGTCGTAGTCGTAGTAACGGCTCTTTTCCCGCCCTCCCGCAGGACTGAAAGCCACGGCCCCGGCCTTCTTCATCTTCATGCTGACCGTGGCGCTCGAGGCCTACGCCGCCACCGCCATGACCATGGCCATCTCTGCCGACCAGACCGTGGTCGCCGTCGCCAACATCTTCATGACCATCAGCTTTGTGTTCATGATGGTATGTCAGTTCTGCAGGGGAGCGCAATAACACTCACGCTTCACTGTCACATCTCAGCTCAGCCCTGGTCCTGTAATCTGCCTTTTTAACGAATGCATAAATATGAGTCCTCACCTGCATCCAGGAGTCAATTCACTGTGTGTTTTAGATATTCTCTGGCCTCTTGGTGAACTTGCCGAGCATCATGGACTGGCTGTCCTGGTTTCAGTACCTCAGTATCCCGCGCTACGGCCTGACCGTAAGTACCGGACTGGCTCTCGTCTGATCAGCAACGAGTGAAAGCATGTCTCCCAATTTCTTAGGTTTTGAAAATGATTCTGTCTCAGAGTTTGTTTTTATCTTTATTTTTTTGTTAGGCTCTTCAGGTGAATGAGTTTACTGGGCTGGATTTCTGTGGGCAGATCACTAACGGCACATTACCGGGAATTCCCGGCTGTAACATCACGGCTCCTGGCCAGATGTAAGAAGCACAACGTCTCCTTAAAAAAGTTCCCTGCGTAAAGTTACACGTGCCCGTCAGCATGACTGTCATTGTGGCCGTGCTCTTTAAAGCTTTGCTGTGCTCTTCCTGGTTTGGTTTTGGGTTGTATAAATTCCAGCAGATGGCGCTGCGTAAGATCATCTAGTGTGCATTTATCGCCCTCTGCTGGACAATGCATGTCATAAATGTACTTTCTGAATGCAATTGGCCTTTTATATTTTGCATTTACTCAGCCAATCAAATGTTACTGTTGTAGGTCCATGAAACACCTGCAGCGTGACATTATGAATACTGATGGATGGTAACACCTCTGTTTCATATATCACCAGGTGCACAGGTGAGCAGTTTCTGGAGAACCAGGGGATTGCATACACAGCATGGGGCCTGTGGCAGAACCATTTGGCCCTTACCATAATGACCGTCATTTTCTTACTCATCGCATATCTAAAGCTTCGCTTCATTAAGAAGTTCACATAGATCCAGCGGAACTGCCTATGAACATTTGTGCTTTGTGTGCCAAAGTTTTTTTTTTAATACACACCATTGATAAAAATGAAAAAACCAAAACTGTATAAATTGAAATATATACGTACTGAGTAAGTCTATGTTTATTTTGTGTTTCATGTAGTAGAGTAGATGTTAATTTTATATATGCAATCATAGCATATTTTCTACATGGCAATGCTGCCTTTCTTGGTCTTGTATTCGTACAGATAAGAACAAAAATATTTCATGAGGCGGTTTTATTTAGTTCAGTTCATCAAAGCTCAATTGTAAGTCTCGGGTTGTGATTTTGTTTGATGTTTATGTGCAATATGTTAACCTGTACTGCTGCAGCACATTGCTTATCCTTATTTACCGTTTGTAAATCCTTATTTACCGTTTGTAAATATTTATTTATCATTAATGAAGATGTTGGTAATAGTATAAGTTGGTTCCCTGTTCTAATGAAACACTGGTAAAGAATCGCTTCAGTTTTCCTGACAAATTATTTCTGATCACTTGCTTTATTGCACCCACAAATACACGATTAAACTTTTTTTTTATGAACTGGAACTGCTTGTGTGCTTTTACGTCCTGTTGCTTCCTCTGCCTCCAGCTTCGGTCTGCCAGAAGAGTCTATTTTTTTTTGAGGCAGGCAGCCCCCTGGGCTGTCCAACGAAACATTTGAACATATCTCACTATTGTGGTGGTAAACATAGCTTCTGGCCATTATCAAACAAAGCAATTTTTTAGATGCAGAACTGCATTGTGGTTTATGCTGGCATGACTGAGGCTTGTAGTTCTTTTTCCTGCCGCAAGGTGGAGCCAGACTGTATAAATGCACGAGTCGAAGCCTTGGCTTACCGTGAGACAGGGGTTGTCGTCCAGGAGTGGGCGTGGCTTATCCAAATTTAAGCAGGTACAGCAAATGTAAGCTTGTGGACTACTTATCCCTCCGTCCGTGAAAAGCCCTGACTAACCTAATGATCTGTAGAGGAGGCAGTGTTTCAACTCTACAGATCACACCACTGGCATTCCAGACATTTTCTGTCACAATAAATAAAAAAAAAAATGAATAAATGAAAAACCAAAAGTAGCA
>NC_057939.1:55484583-55569583 GCF_018555375.3 Anguilla rostrata | reverse complement strand
GCTGCTGTTACTCACACACACACACACACACACACACACACCACCCAGGCCTGGACCTCACAGAGCTGCTGTTACTCACACACACACACACACACACACCCAGGCCTGGACCTCACAGAGCTGCTGTTGCTCACACACACACACACACACACACCACGGCCCTCACAACTGCTACTCCACACACACACCACACACCGGCCTGGACCTCACAGAGCTGCTGTTACTCCACACACACACACACACACACACACACACCAGCCCGGACCTCACGAGCTGCTGTACTCACACACACACACACACTCACACACACCCAGGCCTGGACCTCACAGAGCTGCTGTTACTCACACACACACACACACACACACACACAGCAGCGACAGCAGACAGCGGTGGACTACATTTACACAACAGAGCAAACCACATGCATTACAGATCATAGTTTTACCACCCACAATGCACCTGCAAAATAACTAAATTTTTCCTTTGCTTTACTAGCAGATGATCTAGCCACGTGACAATGCCACTTATGTTCCGAGTAGTTCACGTTACGACGGTCTGACTTACGATAAAATGACAGTAAAACTGTTTATTGCAAAATCCCTTTGAAGATGATCCATAGTTACACTGCTATGAGGACTGTCAATCCCTTGAATCTTAGTCTCAGCATCTTTTTAATATTTAATATTTAATATTGTGATAGATTTTGACCCATTTCCATGTCATAATAACATAATGGTAATGCGAGTTGTAAGAGACTATGAACTTCACATGCACCATATTTAATATCATCATACCAGCTGTGAAAAACCAAACAGTCCAAAGGTGTGGTCTGATCAGAAGGCCTTTTATAAAACCAAACTGGTGGCAGGCTCGCTTACTTCACAGTTTCCTATAAAGCCAAACAAGCCACAATACCATGCCATTATAATATGCAAATCACATCCATTTTGAAAGTTTTGACAGACATTTTAAATGATTTAGTTTTACATTTAATATGTATAAGCCATAGTTTATTGCAAAAAAAAGAAATTTTACAACAAATTTGTATTAAATACCCATTTAATGCTCAGTGACTATTTTATAAAATGATTATTAAAAACAGCACATTCAGTTCAGAAGGCAATATTGTGAAATGCTTTTAAAGTCCTTTTTAAAGTATTATTTAAATCTTCATAAAGAATTACCTCCATAGACATATGGGCACATTTAATCATCTTTCCCAACTAGGACTCCTTGATTCTTAAAAATATATTTATCCTACAAAAGTAACAGATACTTTCCTAAACTATGTACTTATCTTTTATATAAATTATAAAATTTGAAATTATTTGTGCCTTGATTTTTTTGTTGTGCTTCAATGCAATTCAATTCAGTGCAATACTGAAGTATGCAGTGTCTATAAAAATGAACAGTAAGTGCGTCTATAAAAATGTAATGTATTTGCCTATACTCAGTATCAGAATAAATCAACAGTTAACATACTGAGCAAAGAACACACATATACATTTGAAATAGTGAATTACAGATTACTATACATAAAAGAATTAATCCCATACAGGGGTGGAATAACACCGTTCACATTTTTTTTTTTTCACATTTTTTCTTCACATCTTAATGTACTTCAGTATTAATTTATTGCTTCATTAATCTTACGCTGTAATATCTGATATGCAGCAGCACTTTACAGTTATACATAAGCACATGTACAGGTACACACGTCTCACCATTAAAGATCGGCTCCATGGAACCTGGCCTCTGTGCTTTGCAGAAATCTGAAACCGGAATGCCAAACAGATGCTAAAAGAGAGGGAAACAGACATTCAACGTTCAGTGGCATTCCCGATAAAACAAAAATACTGTTACACAAGGCCCGCATGTTTCTAAAATGGCTGTTTAATACTCCCCAGTCATACCTGTCACAGGGCCCCACTAGAATGGACATCCATGGCATTGATTGAAGGTATGCGGCAATCTTTCTTGTGTTCTTTTTTGGTTGTCTTTGACTGTTTGCCTATCAATAACGAGACACACAATCAGTGAGCAATCAGGAGCATGCACCATGTGTGCCACAGACACCCATATACCCATAAACACACACAATTACACATACTTACAGAACATGCACTGCAGACATACACGTGTACGTGCACACACACACACACACACACAGCTACAGTACCTTCAGCTCCTCTGAGCTCGGGCAGAAGTCCGGTTTTCAGCTCAGGAAAGTGAACGTCTGCCCTCAGATTCTCCCCTTTCTTCTTGCCTCCATTGCCCGTCCTCTCGGACAGAAATGACCGCTCGTGGATGACGCTCTTTTCACAGGCAATCTGGGGACACAGAGGATTATATCAGACACCAATATGTACTGACATTCTGCAAATTCAGCTTCTTAATATGCAATGAAAATGGTCAAAAAGCGCTGCTTGGACACAGCTTCATAAATATGCATTTTACAGATGACATCCTTGTACTTAAGAGTTCATTACTGAAAATGTTACTTTCTGTGAAGGGATCAAGTCTGTCTTCAAGGTTGAAGCTCTATGTGACCTTGACCATGGCGGGTGCAGGGCATTCTTATTGCAGCTCAGTCAACGTCATTACTTTTTGGTAGACTGGCTTAAGAGCTGGGTGTATCCTCTTCTTTCCCACAATGCAATGCTCTCCTTGCACAGGAAGCACATTGGAAACCCCCCCATACTCAAGGAAATTCTTCGGTGCAGACTTCAGTGTGATCACTGCCACTGAAGCGTTGTAAACATTCCAACTGAGGACTTATCTTGTCATAAAGAGGACTGCACCTCACACACACACACACACACACACCCACACACACACACACACACACCCAAGCCCCAAACCATTCAGAACCAGTTGAAACAAGAGCAACGTTTGGTTAATCTTGGATAAGTGGTAACAGCAAGAATTTCTCTCGTCATCTGCTTGCACAAACAAACACCGCCGTATGAGTCCACACAGGCCTGTTCACACAACCCAGGAATTAGAGCTACACAATCTGTTCTTCTCAGAAAGGGCCACCAACCTTCCCAGAGATGTTTCCGTTGTAGAGATTAGAGGACTGTTGTGACATTCTATTAAATATATTTCCATGCCTTTTCACCTTGTCGATGGCCCTGCCGAAAAAAGATAATAACACATAAAAGTCCACCGTGTCAGACTTCCTTTAAAGGCATTATGTACAATTCTACCATCCGGACAAGTTTGTTAGACCCACATAAAGTACTGAAGCTCATGTACCGCTTCTGCTTTTGGGCTCATGTGAATTTTGACGGACGGCAGGGGACGTACCGTAGACTGAGCGGCCCTGCTGCAGGCCCCGCCCCCACGCCCATGATAAGGCCGTTGGTGATAATGGCTAGAGGATTGTGGGATATGGGCGGTATCACAGAGGTGGCAGTGGCCTTTAGGGGCTCCGGGTTCAAATCTTTCCCCGGTGGAGGTTTCGCCAGGTTGGCCCCGCCCTCTGAGGCCTTTTCTGCGTCTTCCGGCCTGTTTTTACCCAGAATTCCTGTTTTCTCACACTCCTCTCTGGGCTCTGAAGCCTTGGCAGCTCGGACCTCCTGCTTGCCCTCTTTAGCTTTGACATTCACATTAGAGTCCTTCAGAGGGAGAGAGAGAGAGAGGGAGGGGAGAGGGGGAGAGAGAGAGAGACAGCGAGAGAGGGGAAGAGGGAGAGGGAGAGAGAGAGCTTATACAGTTTTCCACTCCAGTACCCTGTCACTCAACAGGGATGAAATTACAGATCTTTTCACTGGTCAGCACTTATGCAAAATTAAGCATGTTTATCTCACCCTGCAAGTCACTGTCTTCTCATCCACTGAAGAGTCTTCCTTGTCCTTTTTTGAAATCCTTGACATTTTAGGCAAGGAAGGATTATCTTGAAGATCCTTCTGAATCTTGGAGTTCAGCTCCTGAGTGAACCTTTAAAGCAGAGACATATCTCTTTCTTCTGTGTACTCCCTAGTATCTCAATTTAATGATATCCAGTGTAATGCTGTGATTGTTTCTGAAAATGAGTCGTGTCATGTTTTTGCCATCCCATAATACACCTGTATTACGTTAAGTTTTTTTCTGCCAGGTCTCTGGATATACACTTGGTACAGGATCTCAACCTGTAATGTTGCCAAATTAGTAGCATCTGCTCAGTTCAATGGCATGTACCACACAGACAAGTCTCCAGAATAACACACAAAAGATAACAAGCAATTTAACTGTATAATGATAAAAGGGCAAAACCCTTTTAGAGCACAAAGAATACAGACAGCTGTCTTTTATTAATGGAAGCACAGCGCTAGAAGTTATGGGGAACAAGATAGCACTATACTGCCACCTAGAGGGCAATTTTACCAAGTATTTTTTTTTTTTTTTTTTTACAGTGAAGACAGTTCTGTATCTAATGGCAGTGAGGCAGGATGCAGAACCAGGTGGGACTGAACACACCTGCGCTAAGAACAGAGGAACCTGAGCATACGGACGCTCACCTGGCAGGAAAGCCGTCTTTGAGGAAGAACTCGTGCTGCAGTAAGTCTGAGCAGGACGGTCTCTTATCCGGGTCAATCTGCAGGCACTTCTGTGGAAGCACAAAAGCGTTTCACTTTGTTTTAGTAAACGTACTTTCAGTGACACAGCATTAATGAAAGAAATGCATGCCTGATGAAAAGGATCACAAAAACACCAAACACACTTAACACTAACACACCAAACACAATCCCAAGCTGAAACGCAGACCTTTGTTAAGTCGGACACGGCGAAGGAGAGCTTGGGAAACCGCTTCTCCAGCGGTTCCTTCTCAGGAACCTCGGGCAAACTAACGCCGGCAAAGACGGGGTTCTTATAGAAAAGCTCCTGATGTCTGGGGGTTAGGTTTCCTTAAAAAAAACAAATGAACATCTGTGTTCAGTAACACTGTTGAGATCAGTTTAGATCCAGCAGTTCCAGTACTGTAATGTGATGTACTGGTATCGTGAACGTGGGAGGTCATTCTCTTAACTCACCAAAGCACCTCATGATGAGATAAAGCTGATCAATGTCTGAATCCCCAGGAAACAGAGGATCCCCCGTCAGCATCTCCATGAACAGGCAACCGATCGCCCACACATCCACGGCCCTGAAACGTCAGCAACGCGACCATGAAGACAAGCGCTAAGGTACCCTACCACTGGCCATTCACCTGAACCCCCAAAGCTGAGTGGACCAGTCATGCGTTATGAAAGCTTTCCGGTCTCAGCAATCATAGGGTTTTGCAGTGGTTAGGTCAAATCAATTATCAGATAGACGAATTGGAAGAATCAATGATAGGCAGCAGGAGGTGGATCCATACAATATGCGATTCATGAAGAATCATTTCTCATCATCAATCACTGACATTTCTCTCAAAAAGTACTCGGGTCAAATAAAAGCACAGTGCATATTAAAAGTGAATTTATCCCTCTCCATGAACATGGAGAGAACCCCACAGCAATCCTATTTGGTTAATGGTTGGCAGACAGCATTATCCAGAGCATCCCACACAGCTTGGCTTCTCGTGCGCAATGCTGGGCACTTACAGAGGCGATTCAGGCTAAGTACCGCACACAGGAACGGGACGGCAGTGCCTCACATAGGGACTGAAACTGGCAGGTCTCATTACCAGCCCTCTACACAGCCCCCCGCGCGGCCCAGACTCATAGTCACACACTTACTTCCCGTACTTCGTGTCTCCCACCAGGAGCTCTGGGGCGCGGTACCACCGGGTGGCCACGTAGTCCGTGTAGACCTCCCCGGGAGCGGCCATCGTCCTCGCAAAGCCGAAGTCGCACAGCTTGACCACACCGCACTGAGACACCAGAATGTTCTCCGGCTTAATGTCACGGTGGATGATCTGCGAATCAAAAGCCAGCCAAACACTTGACGAAACCCGGCTGTCAACATGACAAGCATGAAGGCTCATAAATCCACAATAATCATATTGCACTCAGTATAAGAATATTATAGTTTAATCCACAGATGATTGCTTTGACTGGAATATTCACTTTACAAAATAAAAGTTTCAGTGAGGAACAACTTCAGTACAAAAATATGTTTTGAAAATATATTCTTACCATTCATTTTAATCCTGAAATTCAGGTGCTCTAAAAATTAATTGAAATCATTTAACTTACATAACATAGTATTTCTGAGTCATGTTCATAAATATGGAATGCATGTACTTTTATGCATAGCAAACAGAGGAAAACGGACCAAGGATTACCAGACACTAAGCTGGTTTGGCCAGAGAAAACTGTCTCAATGCCAACTGTCAATAATAGATAGGTAGGGAGGTGTGATCTTTTGTCTTGGAATTGCACATGGCATCATATTAAGATTTTTACCTGCACAGAATTCCCTTCTGATTAATTTAGACTTGAGTATATTAAATAATTTATAGCAAAGAACACATCAAACTACAAGGTACAGATGGAGGAATACTTTCCAATATGAATTTAATAGCAAACAGACCGTATGAATATATTATTCATGACTTGAGCCAGGTCCCATATTGCGCACCACGGAACAATGCGAGTAAGCTGAGCTACAGTACTCTGTTGTGTGTTAGGGCTGGGGTGGGGCACAGGCTTGCAGGGAATCCTGGAATGTATAAACTGATTTTAGAAAGCAATTATACCAAAGCTTTGGCTGCCTTTTGGAAAGGTGGGCCACATAATACCTTTTGATTTTACAGATCCAATCTAGCCGCCAGTAACTATACACAACTATACTTTTGAAGCTATCAGGAATAAGCAATCTGTGGTGGTTCCACTCATATAAAGCTCTGAATTTGAATCAGTATTAAGATGCTTTCTGAATTTCAAATAAAATATTACTACTACTGCTGCTACTGCTTGCTACTACTACAACTAATAATAATAATAATGTTATTTTTTATAATGTCTATAATAATCCACTTCATCATCATAATCATGATACAAAGGTTACTTACTAATCAATTAAGGATAAAGGAAAAGGCTAACTTTGTTCTTTTTTTATATTCCAAGTCAATTTAGATGAATGGAGGAAAGCTGCTCGGCCGCCAGTGAGAGAATATGCTTCTTATGGTGAGTGAACGGCAGGCTATGCCGCTATGATGTGTTACTGTAGAATAGGCTGGCTACCCAGCGTGTAGCAATCAAAAGGAAGAGCCTTTTAGGATACAGAGCAATGCAGACATCCTAACATGGCGTCCGCAGCATGCTCTGTCCAGGGGGTAATAGAGACAACAGACATCTGAGATAAAGAGAGATAGGCAACTATGATCTTGTGTTTTATGCTGAAGTACTGTAAGCTTTTTTTTAGTACTGCACAATGCTAACTGTGGTGAAAGGTGGTTGCCATTGGAGTTCAGAAGGTCATCTCACCTGTACTACAGGAACAAAAGCATGAAGATATCACATATCCAAACACTGTACTACTCACATTGTGCTGATGGCAGAATTTGATGGCTCTGAGGATCTGAAACAGGTATTTGCGAACCCTGCCGCAGTCCAGTCCATTTGGGTACTGTTCCAAATCGTCTAAAACGGTCCGGTCCACAAACTCAAACACCAGATACCACCGCCTCTTCTTCTTACACACTTCCAGCAGGTTTACTAAATTCTCATGTCTAAGTTGCTGTAATAAATAAATAAATAAACAAAAACGTTCTTGACATATTAAAAGGGTCTCAGCTTTTTTTGCAAAATAATAATTTTTAAAAACCTGAACCATAAAAAATATTCCTTCCATACTGTTTAATTGTGGCCACTCCCACCCATCTTTGTTTAGGCAGTAAGTGATACTGTAATTCAATTTACAGTGAATAATCCAGTAAAGATAAACAACACTACCAGTTTAATAACGTAATCCAATTATAACACGAAGGAGACTGTACATATAGCCTATAATCATTACTGAAATAACCTGAACTTGAATTGAAGTTAAAAGGTTCGTGGAGAGAGCATACAAACCACACAAACGACTAACTCACTTACTGCCATTGTTTAACTTATCCATATTCTATCATCCATATTGCGCATTCTTTTACAATGTAACCTGTATTTTTGCCTATATTTCTCATGCCAATAACGCACTTTGAAAGACAGAGAGAGAGCACTCACCTTCAGCATCTTTATTTCTCGCAAAGCTATTTTTTTCACCGTTTTATCATCCTCGCTCTCCAGAAACTTCTTCACAGCCACAATTCTGCCATTATCTTTGTTCCTGCACTTCATGACCATGCCGTAGCTCCCCTCTCCCACCAACCCTAAATTCTCATACTTGTCCATTATACTGCTCTCCTCGCCCAAGCTACGGAAACATACAAAGAGTACATGAACGTCCCAGTTCTTTCTAGAGGCATATTATCTATCAATTATTAGATAAATTGAGTGACATTACAGAAAAAACTATATGAGTTGTTAAGTAAACTTCTCGCAAGATAACGGCGTCAGAGGTTTTACCTGTTCCTGCAGAATCATTCCATCAACGCGAATGCGCCAGTTTGGTAACAAACATTAGCTCACAATAAAAATATTACTATATGGCTATAGTATTCACAACTGTCGCACGCGCATGGTAGTGCAAATTGCTGTATCAACAATGTAAACAGCTTCTTTAGTAGTTTATGTAGCCTACTGAATGGACGATGATTTACAACTTGAACGCCGCTGCTCGTTTCCTCGGCTGGGATTCACCTATCACCGAATATGTTGCCAATAGCAACTACTCTGCGACTGTGTACACAAAAACAACGTCATTCCAGGGATCACGCCGTGTCCAGGTGTCTCCATATCGAAATGTCGACTCCATTGCCGAAGAAAGCGCGTTTAAGTTACCCAAAAAATCCTACTAGATCTATTAAACATGTATATTAAGTTTTAATTTTGCATTTCATTTCAGCACATTCTTAAGAACATCGTGTCAATACTTCATACTGAATTCAACAGAAATGTTTTTCTGCAATATCTATAAATGGCTCTAGGTGGAACTGTAGATCATTCAACTCTGGTCATGATGGACTATTTGTGCTACATCTACCTTGCAACAAGGTTTGTAAGATCTTTACCTTGCTGCAAAAAATCTACGCAAGTTTCAAATGCAAGAGTTTTCGATTTATAAAAATCATGTTTAAAGATCATAAGGGCAACTGTACTGCAAAATTGTTTAGGCCTTTTGAATTGCTTTTTGAGTACATTCTTTTTTTGCCATTAAACGCTTATGACAGAGGGTATTTAGTTATACTGCGTTGCTGGGTTACCTTGTTTTAGAGGTGAGCCCCTCAGTTGGTGTTTGTGACTAGTGAAAATTTAACCTGACGTACACAAGTCAAGAACAATCACCTCAAGGCAAAGCTTTTGAACGGACACTGCTCTCAGAAATCTGAGGTTAACGGCCCGATCCATAAATAGAAACAACTCTGTCCCCATTCAACTTCACTCCCAAAGAAATACGCCACCAAGGACTCTTCATCAACGGCAGAAAATCAAATAGCTACAAATCCATTAGGGAAACCATGGCAACCGTATAACGGCTACAGCAACGGTATTAATTACCAACTCAAATCGTGCTTTACAAATGCGCCTGCGTATTTAGTCGTAAAGCCTTCTGTGTGTACATGTAGGCTACGCCAGTATTATCGCATAACTACGATATACTGAACATGTGCATCCTTGAGATATGGGGCCAGCCTTATTCATTTAGGAGCATAGCTTAAGTCATAAGATGGAGACCGTCTAACAATGTGAAAACATTGGAACAGTGTTGATCTCATTTGCTCAGCAATGCTCCCTGAACTCATATGGCAGCAAGCTTCAAATGAACATTCATCCAACTAAAAGTTGTTTTCCTTGTATTTACATTTTCGATACAAATCTGCCTGGGTTGTCGTTTTCATGAACAATCGAGCACCTTAAAAATCGGAAAACATAGTTTCTTTCCCCACAAACGGGTAGGGCTACCTTACAAGACACGACAACAGCAATGGGTGATGCAGATATCAGTAGTTTATTGTATGTTAAGTCCAACACATTCAAAATGGTAAACTAAAATAGAAACGCTCCACCTGCAACACGTTTTCTACTATTAAAAGAAAATAAAAAGACAAAAGTTAACATGGCAAACCATTGCTTACCACACCTGCTAAATAGGGCGATCCAATTCCGCTGAAAACAAAATCAGGATTGGAATGTTATATTTTGATCTTTCTAGTGCTTTCTTAGATTTTCTTCTGCTTTATCAACAACGGAAAGAATAAAAAGATTAACAGCCACTGCTTTAATTTTCCTTCTGATAAAAAGGGGGTGAAAATAACCCACTAAATTTGGGTTGTGGGGGAAAAAGCCAGAGTCACCATATATAGTTCTTTGATGCTGTAAGATTAAAAAAAAAAAAAGAGCATGCTTGCTCCTCCCACTTTCTCTCCTTCGCAACTATAAAAATCGGTCGTCCAAGGTCATGGAGGTTGCGTACACACCCTTGTACACGGGTTTATGATGTCACACATAGTTCCGCCCTTCCAAATGCGCAACTACAGTCCAGAGAATAGCCAGTAGTTTATAACGGAACTGCGTACTGCGCGCTCATGGAAACTGACAATGTAGCATCGCTGCACCAGGTAGGACGACCCTGCACCAACCTATTGGCAAAGTTATCAATACCTACAAACGGTACATTAAAGGGGACAGATAAAACTGAACGAATCCCAGGGGTGTGGAGAGTGGCTATATAGGAATGCAAATGGAAACTGAACACAGTATAAAAAATTCAGATCCAGGAATCTTGTTGGCGAACTATAGCCATCAAAACCGGGGGAAAATATATTTGAAAAACTATGCTTCAAATCCTGTTCAGAACAGCGTTTATGGGGCTTCAGGAGACGAAACGTTTCTTCCCATGGTTGAAGGGAAAATGTCCATTATGTTTTGCTTCTCGGACACCAACAGGAGATACACAATGCAAAGGAGTGTTACTGAAACCAGGTTTGTCCGAGAAATATTGGAAATAGTGCAAGACTGACAAACAAGAAAGATCCTCCCCTCCGAAGAGACGTATTCAAAATGCGCTACATTCTTGACAACTTCAAAACCAGTCTGAAACGACCTGCTAATAGACTACAGCAGTCTGTGTAAACAAAGATCTGTGCAATTCTCTCCACAGGATTCAGCTCAGGTCTCCCTTTCAAAATAGCAGCGATATGACATTTGATCCCATTGGCAGGCCATTTATTGACTTTTCACGAGACTCCGGGGTTGAAACGACACTGATGGGTGTCCCCACTACAATTAACATTGGTGTGTCAAAACAGAAAAGGCTTGAACAGAAGAACCAAGTGTATTTGGGGGTCTGGTGGCAAGAGAAAATGTGTAAATGTATTAAACATTAGCTTTGTTAACAATGCATTTGCTTGTTAGTGACCAGGAAGGACCAGGGTGAGTACTTCTGTTTGGAAGTATGACTCACGCCAGGTAGCCCAAAGGGATTCTGGGGTCTTTATACAGAAACCAGACAGTCACCCGCCTTGGTCCCTGGATGGCAAGGTAACGATTAATTTCTCCAGTCCAAACCCTGCATCTTCTCCTCACTTCCAGCTGGCGCAGACTGGTAAAGCTGCCCCAGGACACCCCTGCCCGGAGAACAGCACCCACACTCGTAGAAACCAAGCAGTTCACTCATTTCTCCATCTGACTTTATCGAAGACGCTTTCGTGGCAAGAAGCAGTTCCAAAAAGACACATTGGACTATGGAAAGCAAATGGAAGCAACTGCAACTTTAAACCATTCATAGCATTTGGAGAGAAAAGAATTCAGGCGCCTTTTCCCTGGCAAGTTTCTCAATTGACTGTCTTTTCAACCAGGAACAGAAACTATAAACAAGTGTATATATTCATTAAAAAATAAAAATTAAAAAAAGTAAAAATTACAGCAACTTTCCTGAAGTCAAATATAGGTGGGCAGCCTGGGATTGTATAAATTGTACCTGTAACCCTTTGTCTTACCAGGATAGTGCAATGTACTGAAATATTACCACAACTGCAACAGCTCCTCTGTCAATAACAAGTGCTTTTCAAAGCACAGTCTCATCAGTAAGACTGGAAGGATGTAACAAAAGGCACCATCATGCTTTTGAAAACTAAAAGCCAATAGAAAATAATACAGTAAGCTATGATTTTGCTGTACATTTATTATGTTATACCCATATTTCCTCAGATGGGAGGAGTCGAACCCCTGCATCGCGGTCGGGCAATGTTGGTTAGACGGTAGAAAAACATGAAAATAAAAAATAAAACAGAGAGAGCCATCAAACTGTCCTAGTGCTGAGCTTATTTTCCCATCCGTGTTCCGTTTGAAGTCCAGGATTTGCTCTTTATTAATTTAATTCACAAGAAAATACTTGCGGTTTGTTTTCCCCCCAGCAGTAATTGAAACATAGTTAAGGGTCAGAGATGTGAAAGAGTATTGGTCGCGGCAGGTGGCGATCAGGACCTGCCAGTAATTTGTCTAAGCCAGAGACTGGCGACTGTGAGGGGACCTCCAGCGTCGTCCCAACGATGTCGGCGTAAAATGACAAGTACCCATTAGTGCATATTGATGAGTGCATAAATGCAATTTGTTTTTTTTTTTTAGTTTTAAGCAGTGTTTTTTTTTTTAGTTTTTTTTTAAAGAAAATAAAAAGGCAAGCTTTCCAATTGCACAAAATTTGCACCTCTTGTTTCCACAGTAACGGGCAGATCGCATTTATACAAAATGTGCAGAGGAGGAATCCGAAGGGCATCCCCGCTTGCAGCGCGAGGCCAGCGCTTTAATCTCTTCTGAGGGGCTGTGCTACGGTAAAGTCTGATCAGTCCCTGTTTCACATTGCAGATTTTCTCCTGTTTTTATTTCGCTTTTTTTTTTTCTTTTCAAATTAAAAATGAACGTTTGCAAACTCTTGAGAAACCGGACAAGGAGGCTCGGCTCAGAGTTGGTAAACTAACGATGTTTGCGCTTTTTTTCTTTTTTTTTTTCTTTTTTTGTCTTTCACATCAAAGAAATGGTTGACAGGCTGTGTCACATTCCAAAGCCAAAAAAGTATATATATTTATGTAGATTTCGTTAACGAGAACGCAAAGATGAAGAACGTGGTACTACTTCCGAACTGCAGGTGGCGCACTCAGCGTCGCTGGGTGGTGAATCGGCTCTCCCCGCCCTGCCCGGCTCCTCTTCCCGAACCCAGGCCCGGCTTGGGAGCCATCCCGCCGCGCGGAGGAGGGCCCCGCCCGTCCCGATCCCGCATCATTCCGCTTCCCATGATGCCGCGGGGCCCCCCGGGGCCGCGGTCGTTGCGGCGCATGTCTCGGCGGTCGTCCCCGCCGCGGGTCTCCCGCTCGCGCGCGGCGCGCGTCTTCTTCTCCTCCACGTTCAGCCGCACCTCGCCGCGGAACATGATGGGCTGGGAAGACAGCGGGAACAGGGGCGGGGCGAGGCAGGGAAGGGGCGAGGAAGGGGGGGGGGGGGGTTTGGCAGTGGAACTAAATGAATACACTGCTCAGTGGCTGATGCCCAGCCCAGAGGGAAACATTCTTAAGCAGTTACTTTCACATTTATATCCCTGGATATTACCCATCATCTGACTTTCACCATTGCACACATTGCATGGGGAATAAATAAATGTAAAAATTGCACTGTGACATGTTGTGCAACGGGCTGGGTATTCGAGAGAGACGGCCCCTACCTTTGCACCCAGAATTCTCTGCACAGGGTCAGAATCATCGAAGACCACGAAGCCAAAGTTGGGCAGCTTCCCTCCGACGCCCTTGGTGTTGATGCGCAGCTCGACAACATTTCCAAAGGCTGCAGAAGACAGGAGGTGACAAAGATAACGGAAAACGCCTCACACTGCTGACCACAGAGGAAGAGCTCAACACTAATCTCACTGCTCAACACTGATCTCGCTCACGAAGAGAACAACTGCAGGAAGGGCACCGAACGCCTCACTTGGTGGGGTGGGGACTGTAGACTGCGGTACTCACTCATGAAGAAGTCCTTCAGTTCGCTCTCGTCGATGTCGTGTGGCAGATTGCCGACGAAGAGCTGGTGGCTGTCTGGATACCTCACGACCCGCCGGCCCTCCATCTCATTGGCTTCCGAATCTCCCCTCCCTGGGCAGACAGAGTTCACAGTCAGTGTGGGATTCACACGAGCCGGACAGAACCGCACGCCTGTGGCCCAGCGAGCGTCCCGACCGTGCGCTGCGTGAGCGTCCCGACCGTGCGCTGCATGAGCGCGTCCCGCACGCCTCGGCTCACCTTTGTTTATGAAGCTGAAGTGCGGCTTTCCTGCCTGCGAATCCGACGACGCCACTCCATCTGCCAACGAGGGAAGCGCAACAGCAGTCAGGTTACCCCGGTCACCATCGGTTACCATCGGTTACACCGACACCGTCTCAAGTCATGCGGGTACGTGCCGCGCACAACTAGCCTGGGCTGTGTGTAAATACAACCGGGTCTAACAGGCACTTAATCCCTCTCAGAATACAGCTCTGGAACAGAACAGAAAACTGCCTGCATCCAAAAAAACAAAACTAATCTGCTTCCAAGGTAAGCACACGGAGTGTTCGATTCCATCAGCTAATGCATGTGAACACAAACAGGCAGGTGACAATAACGCAGTCGTCGTGGCAACCAACGCAAGCACCGCAACGAAGTGCCAGCTTGTGGAAGCTCCACTGAGCGGATTTGGGGGAGAGGACAGGAGAGGCTGAGCTGCCTGGGAGGGGCACAGAGGGGCTGAGCTGCCTGGGAGGGGGACAGAGGGGCTGAGCTGCCTGGGAGGGGGACAGAGGGGCTCAGAGGGGCTCTTACCGGGTCGGGGTCCCCGCGGGATGAACCCAGGCCTCTCGCGCGTGCGCTGGTCTCTCGCCCGCGGGACGGGCGGCTGGGCTTCCTGCTTGGGCTCCACTCTTGGCTGCAAGGTTCAGGCAGGAGCAGCACGTCAACAAGCACGACAAAAAAACCCAAACCCAACCCTGAAAAGCGCCCTGCCATAAAACACTCAAAACGTGTCCTAGCTTTGCTGATCGCCATAGCAACAAAGTATGCTTTTCAACTTATAGCGAGTGTGCTGTCGATGCTGATCATGCATTCTACAAAAAGCTTTTCAGCTGATGTGCCTCTACCATTACGTGTGAAGGCTGTACTCTGTGAGCAGGATGCCAGCTGTTCACAGACTGGATTACCTGTGAACTTGTGGCTTTAACAACATGGGGAGGAATTCCAGAGGAAGTCGTGGTACCGCTAGGAGGCAGGTTTTTACTGGTCACTGAAGCCCAAGAGAAGGTCTACAAGAAATGCAACAAACCCATGCCGCTTTCAAATAAGTCCAGTTCCTCTGGAACCACATCTAAGCCAAAGGTACACATCAGATTAAACACTGAACACAGAACATGGAGTACGCTTCCTGAAGACATCCCAGCCCACGTGTATCTCAGCTCAACATGGTTGGTCAAAGCTCTGAGGAAACAGCTGATAACATTTTAAGTTAAGGATCCAATGCCCCTGGAGGTGAGGTACAGACCTTCGGCTGCTCCTGGGCGTGGGGCGGGGACTCCACTGGAACGGGAGACGGCACTTTCTCCTCCAGCTCTTCCAGAACCTTCTCCTCGATATTGGGCTTGGGCTCCTCCTCGACCTTCTTCACCTCCTCTGGCTCAGGCTCTGGTTCTGCCTCAGGAGCAGGCTCCTCCAGTGCCTCCTCCACGCCGTTACTGCATGCCACAAAACGCCACGTTTCAACACCCTCACCCAAGAACCAGCTGCATTTCAACAGCCTGACCCAAACACAACCCACCACATTTCAACACCCTCAACCAAAAAACCTGCCGCGTTTCAACACCCTCAACCAAAAAATGGGGATATGTGTGTGGCCTTAAGCAAGCACATGAATGGCAGAACAACCCAGCGCGCTAAACTCTGCAGCTCCTGAGCCACAGCCAGCCAGTGCAGGACTCACGTCACAGGATGCTGCTCGTAGTAGGCGGTGCTTCTGGGGCTGTCCTGGAGGGGCTCTGGCGAGAGCTGTCGCTCTTCCTGTTCCTCTTCCACCTCCTCTTCAGATTCTACAAAAAAGGAAAGACGGATGAGAACGGCCACCTCGTGCCGCCATTTGCATAGCGGCGCAGTCGAAGCTTCCTTTCCGCGAGTTCCTCCTCGGCGCGAAGCAGACGTCGCGCAAAACGGCGACGACACTTTTCTGAAACGCACGTCCGCGGCTCACCTTCCAGCTCGGCCTCGGAATCGCCAAACACCTCGTCTTCGTAGCGGAAGATGTCATTGTGCACGTAGAACTTATTGGCCACCGAACCCTGTTCAGCGAAAACAAGAGCGAGGCCAAATGAACTACCGTGCACCGCCACCAACCGCAGCTTTTAAACGAGTCTTAACAAATGCCACTTGGCTAATCCATAACAGTCAGTAAACATCTCAAGACAGCCCAACAAATGTAGACGAATTTAGCCCATCTTTAACATACACTTTATCACATGCTCAGTGACTTCATTGCCAAGCTTGCATAGTGGCAGTTGAGAGAGTCAGTCCGCACCTCAGGAGCGAGCACGAAGGTCTGCATGAACTTCCTCATTGGCTGTCCGCTGTTGGAGAGCTCCCCCATGACCTGAACCACAACGCCATCGTTCAGGGTGGCGTGGGCATCCACGTGCCGGATCTTTGTGTGGCATTCACTGAACTGAAGGGACATCACCTTCTTGTGGATCTCCTGGTTAAAAAAAAAATCATGTAAAAAAATGAGCAAGTAATTTTTAAATGCAATGATTTCGCACTCGCAAAAATCAAGCGCATGTATTTTTGGAAAATGCAGAAGTCAGTGGTCAATTCAGTGACTTTCCATTATGTGAGGAGCTCTGCAAACCTGAAATCCAGTTATGCTTACTTATTTATTTAGCAGAACTCCCCAGCAGTACTTTGGATTACGTGTCACGTTAACCAAATCTTGTTTATGCATTTACGATTTCCACAGAAAAGTTACTGATGAAGGCAGTGCCCATGATATGCCTTATTTACACATACATGCACGCGCACGCATATGCCTGTGTGTGCACGTGCCACATATATGGTGTTATATCAGTAACACCTACAGCTTGCCCATATACAGCCTCTGCCGGTTTCCCGCTGGCATCCAGCCCACCATGCACATAGGAGGAGTGTCTTCCATAGAACCTGCAAAACAGAACGCCGCCATTTTACACCAAAAACGTTCATCTGCTGGGAGATCACCGGCTTCCTTTTCTATGCATCTGCTTATGTTTAAAAGGGACAAAATAAAGCAAATTCCATCTTCCCCTCCCACTGACCTGTGCAGAAAGTCTGGCGCCTTGTTTAAGAGTGTGTAATACTGCCTCACAAACTCCCGCCCTACAAGCAGGGGACTTGGCTTCTCCATCACCATTTCTTTGGTACGCAATTCAGAATGCTGAAAAACAGGAGCCAGAAACACAGAGGTGTCAGGGAAGGCAGAAAAACAGCTCATATGTGAAAAGGAGGATATTCTAAACCATGCCAGTGACATCGCAGGGACTGAAATGGGGGATGCTGGACACGGTCATACTTTGTAAAACTGTGCATTTGCATCTCATAGGGTTTGACTTTACCACTGAATAGCATGAGAGGAGAGGAGCTAGAACTGAGCAGAAAAATGTGAATAGTACTTCAATTGTCTCAGCCAATGAGATTTCATTGAATTTGGTTCCTCCATTTTATGAGGGCGTTTGTCTGGTTTGGTCACACACTCAAGTTTAAATATGCACCAGTCTGGAGGGGGGGGGGTTACAGTGATAATTACCTTTTAGACTGAACTTTTTTTATTATTTTTAAATCAATGGAATATATGCACATTTCCCATATTATGGAATAATGCACCCTATTCAACAAAACAATTAAATGATTACAGATTAAGCAATATAATGGTGCTAGAAGCATGAGTTTTGTTTAAAAAAGAAAAGAAAATAAGATAAACCACGTCCATGGCAAATCCGGAAAACGGGGGGAGGGGTGGGTATATGTAGGCTACCCTGAAAAGCCAAACGTAGTTTCAAAATTATGCAACTTGCATGAAATTGATGCAGTTGTGCATGACGACATTTGACTCCGGCTAGCAAATACTCTGCACCAAACGCCAGCGATGTTGAGCGATTGACAGCAAAATGGATTCAGTCATTAGCTAGCTCGCAAGCTATCGTTGATTGGCCATGTGTGTATGCGTTTGCCCACTTGCTTTGTGTGCAAATTACGGTTGGAGGAACGTTAGCTAGCCACGTGATAAATACGGATTCCTTACTGTCACCTAGCTAGTTAGGTACGCTCGCTGTTCTTGGCTAGGTTTACATTTAGCCACGTTGGGTATATTAAAAAACGCTTAAGACCAGCAACAATAAAACTAGTAATGGACTCCATACACTTTTACATACAGTTACCAAGAAAGCTATAGTACTTATCGTAAACGGGTTATTTTAAAGGGACAATGAACCATGCAAAATTTAATTATCCGTAAATTCCCACGCTCGTATGCATTGTTAACTAATTGGGTTAATATATTTCCAGCTTGCTCTTCCTGATCACTGGATACCAAGCTGCGCATACAACTGCGCAATCACTGGTCCACGGGCTGGGCTGGTGCGTAGCAACATTTTCAAAGCAGGCACGTATACTAGCTTGGAGCGATAATATAAATTTCATTAACGTTATATACATACATTATACATATGGTCGAAACTACGCATAAAACACAATTTAAAATATACATGGTCATGTCCGCTCACAGAATAGAATAAAATACACTTTGTTATGGACTAACAATCACAGGATTTTACTGTGGGCCTAAACGGATGATGGAAACAGGAGGGCCTCTAAGGATAGCCATTACTTTAAGTATAATCTAAATTTACTCGCTGCTACACTGTTGAATGTAACGCAGCAGTAGCTAAATAGCTTGATAGTCATCTAGATGATCGTTCGTTTATCTAACGTTAGCCCTAACCAGCAACATTGCTGCCAACCGTTGTAGCTCCAGTATATTTCTATTAAGTTAAAGCTATACGACACAAGCGGCCTTTCATTACCGATACATTCTAACGTAGCTAATGTTGGTTAGCTGGCCAACTGGTCATCCTGCTAACAGCCAGCGAGATACACTTCGGCGTTGCATCGTCGTCGCAGTGCTAGTCTAAACAACTACCGAAATGCCGGTAGCTGAAGCGCTAAGGGTCGCTAGTATCAAATCGAGCTTGCAAGCCGACGCGTAAGCCATCGACTAAACTAGGTTAGACTAACGAATATCACCAGAGTAATGTTTGGAGGTGCGTTGAGCCAGCTCGCTAGACTACAGGAAATTTAGGGACGGGTGTAAAATAAAACTCCTACAATATACCAGCGTTTTCGAAGAAAACGAAAGCGGTAGTGCTGCTAGCTACCAGTGCCGAGTATGATAGCTAATTAGCTGCCTAGCTCGCTGTGGCGTCGTTTTTTTTCAGATGCACAAAACAAAAATGCAAGGGAACGTATATTGGATGGCCATAAAAATCATTAAAGTTAGCCAGCTAATAGAGCTCAATTATTGATGCTAGATTGTTTGCCATTGTTTTTAACTTGCTGCGTTAATTTATCTGACAATATAGTAACGTTGGCTGCATTCGAATTTTCCCCATTATCCGCACATAACAGCTCACACTGGCCAAATACAAGGAGCTTGTTTAACGTGAGACTAGCTAACAGGGAAGGGGCATTCGTTGCTGACAGTCAGGCAGCAAGCTAACGTAGCTGGACTAGTTTTGGCATTTGTTGTCGACTGTAGTAACGCAATCACTACGATGTGCATCTAGCAGATAAACGGAACAATGTGGGGGGGTGGGGGTCTATTATTGTTGCAGCCAGCTAGATTTTCAGTTGCTTAACGGCTAGCAACTAGCTAATGTAATCATTATGTCAGTTTATGTGGAAAATGAAAACAAAGGAAATGGTTAGTTCGTCAAATACGACGACGGCATAGCTTAGTAGTTAACTAAATACAAATCGACACGAACACAACATTGGCCTATGTGGGAAGCGGTAACTAGCTAACATTATGTAGCAAGCAGGCTAACTAGTCCAGCGCGACAACATAAACAGTGCGTTTCACCGTTGAGCCTCATTATGAGGACAAAGCCAGGAAAAGCTAACCACCACTTACCTTAAAATACCTACCTAAATGAACACAGTGATAAACGGAATGATCAGTATTAATATTACAACTCGTCAACGGCACTCTGAAATATAATTCTGCAAGTTATATTTAGCAAAAAGACTGGTCTGTGATTTTCCCAATTTCCACCAGGACTTTATGATCTCTGCTTTATCAGAGATTGTGATTTAAAGCGATAGACTATTTTATCGTCTCACCCCTGCAATCCGGGGCGGGGAACCCCCATCGCACCGAACTGGCCAATCAAACACTCGCATCCGCCAAGACCGATTTCTGACGTAAACACGAGTCTTTATTTTCCCGCCCGCCTCTTGTCGCGGAGCAGCGATTGTGCGGCTTCAAACTGAAATGCGGCAATATTACAGCATTTTTTAACAGTCCGATTTTTATTTAACTTCACAGACGTCCTAAGTGATATCTAATAATTCAATATACATTTTATTTATTTTTATCAGTAGAGGCAGTTGTGAATTATCCACAATTATTGTCGTTTTATAAGAGGCTACATTTATAAAATACTATACGCTAATTATGATTGCCTACACAAGTAGGACTAGGCTACTGTTATACTATATATTATATTAAGATATTCTTCTATCATAAGTAAAATTCTCCCTATAGGCTACCGTTTTAATTGTTATTCAGTTGCTTTTATTATTTCAAGAGGGGAGGCCAGAGTGAGTACAGTAGGCCTAGATTAGGCTACTGGTTACATTGTCTGGGGAACACAGGTCTATAAATAGAAATATAAAACAACATCCATGTGACATTTCTGAATGCCTTTATATATTTCATCATACTGTTAGTTTCAAAAGGTTACTAAAGAAAAACTGTTCTAAAACAGTGAATTCTCTCCTATTTAAAAAAAGGAATCATGTGGCCCTTCAGGACCTGGGTTTGGGGTCCATGCTATAATGAGTGTGCTATGGATAAAATCGTAACTTTTTTTTTCTCGGGGAAAAAAAGTTTTATACAGCCACTTATACAATGAAAATTTTTTGCCATATGTGGAAATCTCAGCGGACAGCACATGTATAGAAGCTTACAGTTAGGGATCCCAAACCCTTTCTTCACAAAGCCCCCAGCATGATACCCAACAGAACCCCTTTCCAATACCCAATGCAGGTTTCAGTTGAGTAGTGCATTTGGCTTCGAGCCATATTCTTATTAGGACCCCCCCCCCCCCCAACCCACACAAATGAAAAAAATAAATCCTTATATAAATCATTCTTACACATTTATGGAAAAAAAATATTTCATAAATATTACAGATATATATAATTACCGATATGGAACAGATATAAATAACATGTTATTTGTTTGGATCAGTTGACAGGTTAGCGCTTAGATAATGTGTGCTGTGCCCCGGATGTTAATGAAACATTGTATGTATTATGTGTCATATCACGTAATGTTCAATTTTGCATACTGTACCTTTAAAAAAACTCGAAAGTCCTAGTTTCTGTTTTCTGCACCATAGATATATTTATGTTAGACACGCGCTGTGCGCTTGCGCAGAAATCATAGCGTGTACGTTCATTTCCGGGGTCGAATCCGGGGGTTAGATGTTCTTTAAAGACTGAGATCAACAGTTCAGTGATTGAGACTAACATCAGAAAACAACTGACGCCAAAAGTGTCTGCACAACACGAAGGCTTCTTATATAGAGGAATCCCAAGAAGATGAATTTCTTGAGAGGAGTTATGGGTGGGCAGCCTGCGGGGCCACAGCAATCCGGGGCAGAAACGGTGAGTTGTGTGCACTTCTTGAGGACACCCATGATAACTTAGCGGAGAACTGCGATGCGGCGAACTTGTAACCCTAAATCGCTTGCTAACGTTGCCAGTTTAGCCCCAAAACATTCTGACGAGGGTGACAAGGAGTAGGGGAACTGTTTCCAGATCTCATAGGTGCTGCTGGCGCATTCTACACCACCGTGTTTCAGTGGCGTGTAGTGGGTTGGACGACCAAAAAAGTTCAGTATACTTGACAGCAGTACTCATATTTAAAATGCTTTTACTTTGTTGACACCGATGTATGTCATTATAATTCCCGACTACTTATCCAGTATTTAGATCAAAAGTGTGTGTTTCACATGATTGTACGTTAGGCCTGATAAAGCTGTATTTAGTTAATTACGAAGAATTCAGGACCTACTTCCTGATGCGGTATGTAGCATTTTTTTGGTCCTAGTCTGTTAGCTGAACAAACCGACCACGTTGGCGATTTTGTTGACTAATGAACTCATTAGTTATGACAACAAGGTGATTTTTGCACATAACCTACCCGCTTGAACGTACTGTTATATTAAGCCTTAACACGTCTAACTGACTTGCTACAACCGTGTAGGGAATCTGAGTATCACGTGTATTTTCGCTAACGAGGTAATGGTTCCATTTAATAATCTTCCCATTCAGAGCAGGACCTGCACCCCGTCCATCAGTACTGGGTTTTTAGCTCTGGTGGACTAAAAGCTTGTCGCTTTCATCGCCAATTAGTCTCTAACATTTGTATCTGTTGACCGTTCATCCTCTTTATCTGTAGTTGCACGCCTTCCACTGTGATATAGGCTATTTTAATTTTCCTATTGTAGGAAGATGATTTTGCACAAAACATTTTCTGCCTTTAATGTTATCCGCGCCCTCAAGCATCACGTTGCCTAGTAGCAGTTCTCTGTTGCCATCTACTTTTAGGAAAAAAATGGATGAATTTCAACCCTGCCACTCGCACAACGTATTCAAATGTGTACAAAATTCAAATTAAAAGCTATTAAATGTACACCAGCCAAAATCCTAATGTTGCCGATGTTTTAAAACTTCGAGGCAGTACTCGCTTGTCACTAGCTCAAGTACCATTCCAGAGTATTGGCATGGTGATAATGTTCTGTTTCATGAACAGCTGTTTATTTTAAAGTCAGAACTGTGAGTGAACTGAGTTTAACGAATTCTAACCTGTAGTATATCTGGAATGTCGCACCTGGTCTTTGAACATATTATCAAAAGTGTAACATGAGAATGAATAAATGACAACATGTAGGCTGATATGTTCTTACCAGCCGATGAGAAGTTGGTTTTCCTGCATGTTACTGGGCCGTTAAAAATAGCTGTGTTTGTTTACATTATTTTCATGGCCACTGGCAAATTAGGGAATATAATTTTTTATGGAACAGATTCAGAAACTGTGTGACCGAGTGGCCTCCTCCACCTTGCTGGAGGACCGGAGGGATGCCGTTCGAGCTCTGAAATCTCTCTCAAAGGTATGCGCACTCTTACCTCCGCATGTGGAGCATTTACTAATGATTATGTTAAGCGATGCACTTCTGGTGAAGTTGTGCACGTATTCTGCGTTTCTAATCGCACAATGGTGTTGAGCATGTCATCAATATAAGCGTGGGAAACGCTAGTAATTCATGCGGTTTCAGTCTGTTTGATATGGCTGCATTTTGCCATACGTTTTGTTCCCTTCTTATTCTTTTACAGCGAAAATGTAAAAAAGGATAGCAAAATAGGCATGGTTTCCCCAGTGACAGGTAGTTTCCACAACAAGGAAGGTTTTACCATTCAATATTCAGTCTACACCTTATAGTTGACCAACACTTCCGACCTCCTGGAGAGACTGGTTATGTTAGTTTGGTTGGAATTTTTTGTGAGACGAGTTGAATTCCTTATTGTGTCAGACCTGTCAGTGGCCTGGTGATATGCTGCGTTTGTCAAATATGTAGATCAAACCCTGCAACCTTGCATTTTAAACCTGTCTTCAAATGCAAACACATTGACTTGTGTATTCCTGTGTACGTATTTATTCTGTGTTTATCTATTTAAGGCAGTTTTGATGATGATGATGATGATAATAATAAGAATAATAATAGCCAAGTTGGTACAGATAGTTTTTAGACTGTTAGAAAATTTGCCTCATTTTAGTTTTACATGTAATTCATGTATTATATTACAAAATATTGGACTGAAAATGTCTTTGTTCTGCATTAATGGAAATTGCTACTGTAATTATTTAATTGATAGTACTCAGTTGTAAGTACTCATCATTGGTGATTTTTGGTGTGTGGGAAAACACTCAAACATTTCTGCCCTCTCAGATACATTTTGGCAATAGTAATGTGTTTTTTTTTTTTTAGAAATATCGGCTGGAAGTTGGCACACAGGCCATGGGTCATTTGATTCATGTCCTGCAAACAGACAGGTATGTGACTGGAATTCATGGTGCTTTCTTATTGTTTTGATAGCACTGTCTTTTTACATCTCTAGTACTTGGGGTGGGGGAAAAAATCTAATAGATGTCTGTAGTTGTTGCAGTGCCAGCTTGCTGATTTAAAATGTAACTTGCACTAATTGGCTATTGTTTAGAACTGTAAATAGTTAAAGACTGAAATGTAATTAAGAAAAATTGAATAACTGTTGCATAATACCTTTGACTTTTAAACTCTTTAGATTGTTGCTAGTGTATGTGAAGTTATGTTTTTTAGTTTTTTTGTATTTATATGTCTGTAGATTTGATTCAGTATATTTTGAAAGGGATCGGGGCCTGAATTTCTCCTCTAAAAAGTCCATCAGGTTAAATTTCTCACAGAGTGAGTAAGGGGTGGGGGTATAATGTTATGCGAGCCACCAGATGTCATGCTGAATAAGTGCTTCCACAGAGCAAATAAATGTATTTCTCATAGTGAATATATTTTTTGAGGAGCTGCTTTTTCATTTCAAAAGCATTGTGGAATTTGTAAAATGCACAAAGTGGACTGTGCAAATATTTGACAGCCATTCTGTTGATTTCTCCCCCAGCTCTGACTCAGAAATAATTGGTTATGCGCTGGACACATTGTACAATGTCATTTCCAATGATGAAGAGGAGGAACAAGGTGTTTGTTATTCCTTGTAGCTGTTTTGCTTGCTTCGTCATTGCTGCTGCCTGGTCTTTTTCCAGCAAGAGTGGTTTGATTATACCAGGTGGATGGTGCAGCCTTTCTGTGTAATTACGCCATGTGTGATGTGTTTCTGCCACCTTTGAGACTCAGAATGAATCAAATGTACAAATAAAAATGTTTTTTTTTTAATTTTTTTACAAAGATTCTTTCACTGATTTTTTTTGTTTTTTCTCCTCTCTCTCTCGTCTAATTCTGCAGATGAATCTGAAGGTAAAAAGTCATTTTTGAATGGCTTCTGCATGTCTTTATTTTCAGTGCTGGGTTAAAGGGGCACGACTGCATGCTTTTGGAGTGCTGTCTGACCCAATCAGAGGGTCAGACAGCATGCACCTTTGGAACTCCGAAAAGCGTGATTATAAGAATGCTTGTGTTGCATCTTTGCACTCAACACAAAATGAATTCACTGTCGGTGGTAGTCACTGCCCATGTCTTTTATGTTTTCCCCCATAACTGTTTTTTTGGTATCAGTAACCACCAGTATTATAATATTTGTGGTTGAGGGGTGGGCATAGCTAAGTATGTTATTGATCCAGGACAAAAATGGTGTTTCCCAAAACTTTCCATGACCTGTGTCAATTGTCAGTTCACTAATACAGTGTGTTCTGTTGAGAGAGGTTAAACCGCCAGGGTAAAATCAATAGACAGAAAGCACATGCAGCTGTAATTAATTCTAGAACTGATGCTGAAATCAGTGCAGTATTCTTTGTGTTCATTTCTCTCGCCCATCTCTCTGTGTCTAGAGGAGAACTCTCAGAAGGAGGCTGAGGATCTTGGGTCTCAGCTCACTGATGCATTAATCAATGAGCAGGAAAACATAACGCTGATCTTGAGACTCCTGGAGGTAGGCGTTCGTTCCACACGCCTTCCAGAGAGCCTTATGCATCCATATCACCCTGTACATTAAGACTTATTGTTTTCCCTTGTTTCCCTGCGAAAGGAAATTATGGATTGGCAATGTAAACATTCATTGAAATTAGTGGCTTTGTCTTGAAATGTAATTGATTGGTAAAGTAAATAATAAGCCTACACTAGGTAGTTAAATTGTCATGTTATGAGACAAATGTGTCACTTGGCCTCTAGTTTCCCATACCGGATTCCAACTGCTAATTTTGATCTTTTTGGAGATGGGAGCACCTCATTTGAAGAAGTGGAGCGCGTAATTAGAATTTTGGTGTGACATTTTGTGGTTCTCCCGTTTGCTTTGATCTTTTTGTGTTTTTATTTTTAGGAATTTGACTTCCATGTGCGGTGGCCGGGGGTCAAGCTCATCACCGCCCTGCTGAAGAAGCGGTGTGGCCCTGTGCAGGGCATCATCCTCGTCAGCCCCATGGGTAGGGCCTCTCTCTCTAGGGCCTCTGTCCTAATCCACTCTCCTCTGTCTGAAGGGCATGGTCTGCAGCTGCCAGTATTAGCTTTGTTTGAAGACAAAAAAGATAAATATAATCCCTGTGGGGTTTCATTTTCTCAGTAAAACCATCCTGCCATGTAGTCCCTTCATAGGAATTGCCAAGAATCTTGCACATTACAACTATTTTTGTTCTGTGTAGTAAAATTTCAAAAGCGTGTGACTGCTTTGTTCAAATGCCTAGAATATTTGTATTGGCAAGCGAAAATCATTTGTAAAATCAGTTATGATTCATATGAGTAGGCACTGATGTTTAATAAGAACACAAATGAAAGTAGTACAGCATTTGTGCCTATTATATTTTTTTTATTTATTGATTACCAATGTAATTTTTTATGTCAGTGAAAATGCTGATCAAGGTTAAAATGTATTTATTTTTTTTTTTTTTCAGGTGTTTCAAGACTTATGGATTTATTGGCAGATTCGAGAGAAATCATTAGAAATGATGTAAGTAGACACATTAATGCCGCTTTCAGTTCAGGAACTGTTGCTTTTGATCGCACCAAAGGGAGGGGCTCGGAGGGCAGCCCTCGCTCAGGCAGATCAATGCTGTCACTGGCTGACCGCTACTACACAGCCCAATGGTGAAAACTGTTAAGCAGGAGTAGCTGCAGCTTCGACGAATGGCTATAAGATCGAAACTTACAGAGAGCTGAGCAAATGAATGAATCCTTACATGGTGGTGCGTTTGCCCCTTTCGTTCACCAAAAAGATTAGTTCATAAAATTGTTTACAAGTGACACACCACTAGATACCGTGCGCTTGTAGGAAGGTTATTGTATGCTGTGTGCAGTGAGGGCCTGTTTTAAAGCACCCGGTGTAACCGCTCTCCCAGGCTCTGCTACTGCTGCAGCAGCTCACCAAAGGCAACGCGGCCATCCAGAAGATCGTGGCCTTTGAGAACGCCTTCGAGCGCCTCCTGGATATCATCTCAGAGGAGGGCAGCAGCGATGGAGGTTAGTGTGGCACAGGAAGAGTGAGGACTGCATCATCATCGACACTGTCATTCTAAAACAACGCTAAGGCTAAAGCGGTAAAACAGTGTGTTAGCCATGCTGTGGTACAACCAAGCTAAGTTCTGAAATGCGCGTAAGACTGAAGTGGGTTATGCAGCGGTAGGGTCGGGGAGTAATGTCGCCTTTAAAACCGCTTGCAGGTATTGTGGTGGAGGACTGCCTGCTGCTTTTGCTCAGTCTCCTCAAGAACAACAGCTCCAACCAGAACTTCTACAAGGAGGGCTCTTACGTTCAGCGCATGAAGCCCTGGTTTGAAGTCAGGGACGACAACTCTGGTTGGTCGGCCCAGAAGGTGACAAACCTCCACCGCATGTTGCAGGTGAATGGCCAGTCTATCTGTTCTGAGACAGGCTCTCTTCCCTGTGCTAATGCTTGCGAGTTCCTCCACCCTGACCCCGCACACAGGGCTGTGTGCTGAGTCATGGTTTATAAGGACGTTTCCCCTGCCTCTCTGCAGCTGGTCCGAGTGATGGTGTCCCCTGTGAACTCCCCCGGAGCCATCAGCAGCTGCCAGAAGGCCATGCACCACTGCGGCCTGCTGCAGCAGCTCTGCGCCATCCTAATGGCCACCGGCGTGCCTGCCGATATTCTCACTGAGGTGAGACCCGCTGCTTTTAACACACTTCCTGGTTTTAGAAAGGAGTTCCTGCAGACATTCTCACAGAGGTGAGACCCGCTGCTTTTAACACACTTCCTGGTTTTAGAAAGAAGTGGTACAGAAAACGATTAACTGGAGCTAACTTCTATTTGGAGCCGCTCGATTAGAAAACAACGTGCAAATAAAATATTCTCAACTTGTTTCCAGTCTGGTGGGTCATTATCTTATAACTGCATCTTTTTATATCTTTGAGTTGTATTATCATTTAATAGTTTTGTCTCAAAGGTTTAGCATCTCAGTGATTCTTAGTGGAGTGTTCTCATGAGTTTTCATCTCTTCATATTGCCAGTTAGTTTTGAAGGTGAGAACATTTTCATCTTTTTTTTTTTTCCCAGACCATCAATACGGTATCGGAAGTCATCCGCGGTTCCCAGGACAACCAGGATTACTTTGCTTCAGTGAATGCGCCCTCCAACCCACCAAGGTCAAACGCTCATTATCACTTCTAACCGCTTTCTCGCCTCCTGTTCGAACAGGGAATTTAATCCCAGCGATTGGCTGATCACCCGAGTCTGAACGCCATATTGGATTTAATTCCATTTTTTAATTTACTTTTTATTTCTAAATAAAATGTATTTATTTATTGTAAATTGTATTTATAAAGCACACTTAAATCAACTGTTGAACCAAAGTGCTATACAAAATGTAGGCCTATGCATGCTAAATAAATATACAGTATTCAAACACAAACACACAGGACAAAAAAGTAAAATCTTAACATAAAAATACATCTTTGTTGGCAGAATATGATTTGTGAGGATGTAATTTTAAAGGTTCTTCTTATGGAAGTCTCAGGCCGTGATTAAAAATGCGGTGTGTGGTGGTGTGGTATGAAAAGGGTGACCTCTGACCTTTGCTGCGGTTCACAGGCCGGCCATCGTGGTGCTGCTGATGTCCATGGTGAACGAGAGACAGCCGTTCGTCCTGCGCTGTGCCGTGCTCTACTGCTTCCAGAGCTTCCTGTACAGGAACCACAAGGGCCAGGAAGAGGTCGTCTCCACACTCCTGCCTTCCACCATCGAGGGTGAGCGTGCTCTCCCAGTGGACCTGGTCTAGTCTAGTAACCTCAGTAAAGTTGCAAAGATGGAACTCGGAAAGTGTGTGTGCTGCGGTGGGTAAAGGTGTGCACTGCGAGGGATGTTCTGGATGATAGCGTGGTGTGTTGTGTTCAGTCCCTTGTGGTGTTTGGCGTTCAGTCCCTCATGTCCCTCGGGCTTGTGGGTAATTGTGTGCTCTCTCTCTCTCTCTCTCTCTCTCTCCCTCTCCCTCTCTCCCTCCCTCTCCCTCTCTCTCCCTCTCTCCCTCCCTCTGCGCAGCGAGCTCCATCACGGCGGGGCAGCTGCTGTGTGGGGGGCTGTTCTCCTCGGACTCGCTGTCTAACTGGTGCGCGGCGGTGGCGCTGTCCCACGCCCTGCTGGACAACCCCGCGCAGAAAGAGCAGCTGCTGCGCGTGCAGCTGGCCACCAGTGCCGGGACCCCACCCATCTCCCTGCTGCAGCAGTGCACCAACATCCTCTCCCAGGTACAGCGCCCCCTGCTGCCTCGGAGGACATTGCCATTTAAAAATTAGACGTCTGTTTAGTTGTAAACTGTGTTGTGTACTAGCTGTAAACCTGGATTGGATTTCCGATGAGTAATTCTCCGTCCATTTAGTGGTGTGTGTATGTTCTCATTTGAGCAGTTTTTCTTGCGTAATGTTGATGAGGGGGCGGGGGGGGGAAGTGGTGTTTGTCTGTAAATCTCAGTTGTGTGGCGTTGTGATTTGCAGGGCGATAAGATCGAGCGCAGGGTAAGTTGCCGTGGGGACGGCGCCTGGAGTGTCTGCTTGCCGAAAGCAGGTTGCTCCATGTTTCGGTTCGGGCTTCTCCCTGCCTCTGGTTTTGGTAGATGTGCCACCCCTTGTTCTGCCCCCCCCCCCCCCCAAACCCCCATCGGTTCTAACCTGGCTCCAGTGTGTTGTGTGGGTTTGCGTTTGAAGGATGTGGAGGCTCTGTTGTTTTTGCGATTTTTGTCATCCCCTGAAAAGCCCCGTGCTGTCTATGTACAGGCAAGCTGTACGCAGTAAGAATCACACACTGATTTGGGTCGATTTGAGAGCCGTCTGTCACCAGGATGAAGTTGCGTAAAATGAGACGTCTTCATTTTTAGCACTAATGCGAGACGGCCGCAGAGATGTCTCTCAGATGATCTTCAGTTATGCTTGCATGGGTGCATCAAACACTGAGGAAGTGCTCTGCATGCAAATGTAAACACAACTGTATTCTTGGAAACGAATTCACCAGGCGATACTTGAATTCTTAAATATTCAGAATGAATGTTGGCAAGTTTTGCTGTGATTCAGTTGGAGAAACGGTGAGTTAAAAGCTAACCAGCTGTTTTTAAATAAATTCCATCCAAGGGAATAATTGTTTAAAAGTTAATACATCTGTCTGGCTCATCTTGCCATTATGCGAGCAGCACATGATCAGAACTGTATAAAAAGGAATAAATAAAACATCGCAAAAACAATGGGGCTCAAATATGTAACACTGCTGGCCTGGTTATAAAGCTGATTTGGTTTTGAGGGAATGCTAATGGTGCTATTACACCTCCTGTCCTCTGGGAGATGATATTATAAATAAATGGTGGAACACACCAATTATTTTCACTTTCAGTAAGATTTTTTTATGTAGTATCATTTGATTACTTGTTTCCCCACATTCAAATATTATAACTAATGTAATGAGGGATGGTGTGGAAATTGAAATGAAAAAGATTGATTATTTAATGGTTTCAGATAAGTCAACATGCTTTGGCCTTTTGTTTTTGAATGCTGTTTTTATGCTACGTTTTCATTAACGCTGCATAATAACTAACGGTGTGCAAAAATGTGCCTTGCAGTCATTTTCATGGTCCAGCTAAACACGTGAGATGTTGTTAATGCTACTTCCTGGTTCCTGGTCTTGTCCCAGCTTAATGCTACTTCCTGGTTCCTGGTCTTGTCCCAGCTTAGTCAGTAAGAAATTTATTTCAGAAAAGTTATTTAAGAGAACAAACTCAGATACGTCTTTTATACATATATATATATATAAGCTATATATATATATATTGCACTATTCGCTGAATGAATGGGTTATGGTGTTTCCATAATCTAAAGGATGGGCCTTTCTCAGTTTTGTAGAAATCATCATTTTGCATACAAATCTATTCCGGGCGCAGAATATGTTTTATTGAAGGACACTTGGGTGTTGAAAATTAACCTACAGGAAGGAATTTGGTTGGATGTGTGGAGAATGGCTCCAGTAAATGACTGTCCAAGGCTTATTTATAAATATATATGCAAATTCATTCAATGTTTTTGTGTGTGTGTGCGCGTGTGTGTACTTGTTTATGTAACTGATAATACACACGTGTGTGTGTTTGTATGTGTAGCTGATAATGGACAAGTGTATGCGTGTGTGTGTGTCTGTTTGTGTATGTGTAGCTGATAACACACGTGTGTTTGTATGTGTGTGTGCGTGTGTAGCTGATAACACACACGTGTGTGTTTGTATGTGTAGCTGATAACACACACGTGTGTGTCGCTCTGTCCACAGGGCAGTAAAGTCCAGACGCGAGTCGGGCTGCTCATCCTGCTCTGCTCCTGGATCAGCAGCTGCCCCATCGCCGTCACCCACTTCCTGCACAACCACCAAAACGTCTCCTACGTATCCTTCCCTTAAAGTAGTCCCAGCCTACACACTCCCCAAAACGTCTCCTACGTATCCTTCCCCTTATAGTAGTCCCAGCCTACACACTCCCCAAAACGTCTCCTACGTATCCTTCCCTTAAAGTAGTCCCAGCCTACACACTCCCCAAAACGTCTCCTACGTATCCTTCCCTTAAAGTAGTCCCAGCCTACACACTCCCCAAAACGTCTCCTACGTATCCTTCCCTTAAAGTAGTCCCAGCCTACACACTCCCCAAAACGTCTCCTATGTATCCTTCCCCTTATAGTAGTCCCAGCCTACACACTCCCCAAAACGTCTCCTACGTATCCTTCCCCTTATAGTAGTCCCAGCCCGTGCAATCCTATGGATGGTTTAGAATTGGATGAGAGAGAGAGCTGGACGGGGGCCTGGACTGGGCCCAAACCTGCAGTGCTTTCACAGAGTGCGTCCTTAGCGCTGTCCGATGATGTACTGAACTGGTGCGCTACCGTGCGGGATGGGGGGGGCGTGGAGGCTGATGAGTGTTTGATGGTGTCACTATGAGCTCTATGAGCCCTTAACCCAGCGACCCCCCCCAGCTGACGGGACAGATCTCGGAGAACCAGGGGGAGGACGAGCGGCTGGTACAGGGCCTGTGTGCCCTGCTGCTGGGGATCTGCATCTGCTACAACGACAACTCCCTGGAGAACCACACCAAGTATGGGCCCCTACCGCTCAGCCTTACCCAACCTTCACCCAACCCAACTGAACCTGACCCAGCCCTTCTGAGCATGTCCCAACTCTTATCGCTCAGCCTGACCCAACCCTAACCCAACACTCCTGACCCTACCCTACCGCTGAGCCTGACCCAACCCCAACCCTAACCCACAGTGCTTGGTGTGTGTTAGACTCTGTCCCACAGTGCTTGCTGTGTGTTAGAACGTCTCTTTACCGGTGAATGGGGACGTGGCAGAGTGGATGAACAGCCTGGTTTCGCAGCTGTGGGACGTGTTGGCAGCCAGCCTGCTGAGCTGTTCATTTCTCATCACTTTCAGGCAGTGTAATGGACAGTTTCCACCACGCAGACAATATGAAATCCTAACAGGCTAATTTAGCTGTGATGACTGCAGAAAATGGAATGATGAAGTCCTGCCTCCAATGTTAAAGAAGACTAGACTGGAATGTTCACTTTTTTCATTTTTTAAAAATAGAACAAAGTAAAATATTTTTCAGGTGACTTCACAACACATTTTCATTTTTCCCCCTGCTTCTCTTCCTCCATTCCCCGTTCAGGGAGAAGCTGAAGCAGCTGATAGAGAAGAGGATCGGGAAGGAGAACTTCGTGGAGAAGCTGAGCTTCATCAGCAAGCAGGAGCAGTACTCCCGTGCGGCCCACCAGCCCCAGCCCACAGGCCCCACCCCCGAGCACATGCTGTTCGACCACCAGTTCACCAAGCTGGTCAAGGAGCTGGAGGGTTAGTCATAACGCGGCCCGAACTCGTCCCAGCCTGCCTGTGTTCGCTCACCGGCAGTGTACTCCAAACTTAGTTTTTAAGTGTTATATTTTCTCATGACATCTGAGGGTCAGCTGTCTGAACTTTCCTGAAGTGGCCTTGCTTTCCCTGTGTGGATGTGTAGAGCTTTCTGGTCCTCATGCTTTATGGTCCTTCAGGTGTGGTGACGAAGTCGGTGTACAAGTCCAGCGAGGAGGAGAGGAAGGAGGAGGAGGTGAAGAAGACTCTGGAGCAGCACGACAGCATAATGACTCAGTACAAGGAGCTCATTAGGGAGCAGGTAAGGGAAGCGGTCCGCATTAGGGGAGTGTCCTGTCCATCGGGGCAATTGCTGGTTAGTTTGTATTCAGTGCAATACCTCTCAAGTGTGTGTTTGTGTCTGTGTGTCTGTGCGTCTGTGCGTCTGTGCGTCTGTGCGCTGTGCTGTGCGTGCGTCTGTGCGTCTGTGCGTCTGTGTCGTGCCTGTGCTGTGTGTGTGTGTGTGTGTGTGTGTGTGTGCGCTTGTCTCTGCTTGTGTCTGTGTGTCTGTGCGTGTGTGTGGTATGCGTGTGTGTTGTCCCAGTACAGGATGCCCAGATAAATGAGCTGAAGGAGCAGGTGGTGTCGCTGAGCTCTCAGTCTGAGCAGATGAAGAGGACGGTGGCTCAGCAGGTGCTGCAGATACAGCAGCACAGAGACCAGCACAGCATCCTGAAACTGAAGCTAGGTACCCAGCTCCGCCCTTACAGCCAGTCCTTCACACTCGTCTTTCATGCCTAGTTAACGTCCCTCTCTCTCTCTCTCTCTCTCTCTCCCCCCCCCTCAGAGAAGGGCTCCCAGCAGGCAGGAGGTCAGGGTGAGGAGGCCCAGATGAACGGCCTGCAGAGGGAGGAGCTTAGCCGTCTGAGGGAGGAGCTACAGGAGCTGCGCGGTCGCAGTGCGCGGCTGGAGGCGGAGCTAGCCGACAGGAACGCCATCATCACCAGCCTGGTGAGCCTGAGCGCTCTGCCCCCTGTGTGTGCGCTCGGCTGCCCTGGTGCCTGCCGTCTCAGTTGAGTTCTTAATCATGTATTGAACTAGGAAAGTTGGATTCCGCCTAAACTTTAACCAAAAAAAAAAGAGCTGGTTTGTAAGATTGCTCCACTAAATTTAAAACATTTCGAGACGTCTTCCTGAAGTAATGAAATGAGGCGCGTGTGACACTCAATAAGCCTCCGGGAGTACTCAAGTCCTGGAGGTTTGTTAAGTTTCTTATGATGCTGTTTTCCCCCAGTATCAGTTCTAACATAACTCTAATTCCAGACACATTAACTGATTATTACGCAGATTTAATGAAATGTGTCTAAAAAGGGGATGTTCCGGGGTATTTTCAGACGCTGCCGGTTGAGTGTGACGGGGACGAAAAGGAGAAGCGCGTGCGTTTATAAAAATAGCGCTGCAAGCTCTGCACAGACGGGCCACGGAAATGCTGCACTTTGATTTTTAAATTTAACAGTTATTTAACTGCCATTTCACTTCCAGGCGTTTGTGTCGAAAGCGTATTGCATTTGTAGATACGGCAACGTCATGATATTATTGTTTTTTGTTTAAGAACTCTGAAAGGGCTCAGACCGTGAACGGCTTGGAGAATAATGCTGAAACTCTGAAGGTAAGACCCTCTCTCACACTGCCTGAATGCGACTGGATCTCTGCTTCACATGTGAAATGTGTGCTGCATGACTGGATGACCGTCCGTCCTGCTCCTTAGTGCAGCATTCTGATTGGTCCTTGTGCATGTTAACTGTGAGTCATTCTCATTGCCCTTATTTGGAGCAGGAGCTGGAGGCACTGAGGAGTCGAGTTGCATCACAGTCAACACAGATCAGCCAATTGCAGGCCGAGAAGCAGGACTTGCTGAAGACAGCTGCCCAATCTGCTGTAAGCTGTATTCCTCCAGTTGCACTTTGAGCACTTTACATATTATAATTGTATTGCATTACTTTACATAACTGACATTATTTACTTAACAGGTGTCCATATTCTGGACAGTTTAAGTGTCTTATGTGTGACTTAACTTAATATATCGAAAGTATGTACTGTGTCAGGAGAGATGAACTGACTGGATAATTATCCAAGCCTTATAGTGTAGCCGTCAAATCAATTGACTCTGGACCCAGTGGTCAAGGTTTCAAGTTTTCATTGTGCTTTTATTTATTTGTGTTGTAGCCGAGGTACGTAATTACAGTGCTGTCGCTGTAGGAACATGACCAATGTATAACAGGAAGTGATGTCATAATGAGGGCCTGTAAAGACTGCGTTTGGTTCTCTTCCTCAGAAAGAAGCTGTGGACCCTGCGGCTTCAGACCTGCAGAGTCTGCTCACTGCCCAGACCCAGGAGTCCCAGAGGCTGAAGGTCTGTTCACTTCCTGGCTTGTTCACTCATAATTGTGGAGAAAAGAGCACACACACACACACACACACGTGCGAGATCCACTGTGACACAGTCCATCGTTCAGGTCCCGGCTCACAGACTGCCTGTGAAGAGCGGCTGGGTCGCTCGAGGCCAATCAGGGCAGAGAATCTGGTTTCAACACCACAGGTCCCACAAGGGGGTGTGGCTTAAGCTGGCACTCATGCATATTCATGTTCAGATAAGGATGCTTCTGCGTCAGTCAGGCGGTGCAGCGCTTACTGCAACACTAGTCACAGTCAGGCGGTGCAGCGCTTACTGCAGCACTAGCCTGCGTTGCGGTTTCACAGAACGGATTTCAGATTTATCGGTCGTACGGCGAGCGGACGCCCACGCCGCTGGGCTGACCACGCCCCTCCAGCGGTTAAACTCTGGCTCCGCCCCGCAGGAGGAAGTGAGGCGGCTGGCTGAGTCGGGCGCCGGTGCGGAGCGGCAGCTAGCGTCCGCTAACAGCAGCGTGGCGGTTCTGGAGGCGGAGCGAGCCAGGCTCCAGGAGGAGCTGGCCGAGTCCAGGAAGGAGCAGGACGACCTGCTCATGCTGCTGGCCGACCAGGACCAGAAGATCACCACCCTGAGAAGCAGGCTGAAAGCACTGGGGGAGCCGGTATGGGCCGGGGCACTGCAGTACCAGCAGTCCCCCAGCAGGGGGAAGCACTGCATCTGCCATTTACTTTTTATGTCCAGTCGGCAAATTTCATTTAGAAATTTTTATTAAAGCAATTTTTCCCTGTTACATTGTAATTATATTAAAGATATTTATGTACATTTATTTCCCTGTGAGGACCATGAATTCAATGACTGTTATTTATTCGCTGTGATCATTTGTCATTATCAGATGATGCATGTTGTTAATCTGTTTCTCTGTCCTTATGACAAGCGCAGAGTGTTTGTGTTTCTCTATCGCCTCTTCACAGATTGAAGATGAAGATGATTTGGATTCTCAGGACCAAGGTGACGATGATGATGATGAACCAGATGACTAGGAAGTGCCAAATTCTGTTCTCAGCAGAAGATACATGGACCACACTCAAAAAACTGGAAAGGACAGGTCTTCACTTATTTCCTAAAATGTCACACTAGCTACCTTTTACCTTAGACACTTTTAATTTTTAGATTTTCTTATTTTTAATTAAGTACATGCCGTTTTCCTCACAACGTAATCTGGAAGTTTTATCCTCAGTACGTTGATGGTGACTGTTTCAGAATGAAGTCAGGGAGCTGAAGTCGATTCCAGCTGCACTGCTCATGTACTGTCCTGACAGCCAGTATCAGTTTGGTTTTGAATGAGTTTAACAGTGTGATATGTGGCGAAGGTTTTGCATGACAGTTTAACAGTGTCATGTGAGGGGAAGGCGAGTCTTGGGGGGAGGCGGGGGGGGTTTCTTAAAAGAAGTGCTCTTTGAGGATATGAGATTCTGACTGTCCTGCCTTGGCAGTTCTGCTAGTCTCTCCCGGAGGTGTAGCTCGACGCCTTCAGTAGTGGTAAAGTGTGCCGACCGTGCCTTCTCCCTTAACGCCTGTCCGTGTTCAGGGTGGTTTTGCCAGCTTTCATACTCTCAAGTGCCCGAATCTCAAATTTGGCAAATGTAAGAAGTGTATTTTTACAGCCGTGAATGTGCAGGCCATCGCAATGCCTTCAGTACTTGGGTTAATTTTACGCCTTATGGGTCAATAGAAAGTGTCTGTCTATGAAAGAATGTGTGAAATTCAAATGGATGTTTTGTAATGCGTATCTAATGCTTAAATGCAGGAATGTGTTTTTTGAGCAGCATCCTTTATTTCAGGACCATGATCCTCTTCCTTGAGTGAATGATGCAAACCAGCTTTATGACATTCAAGAGCTTTTCATTTGTGAATGAAAAATAGAAAAGTGTGTTTCCATGTATAGTATTCTCATCACTGAAAAGCTCAGAAGTATTGAAAACCTGCGTATTAGCATATCAGTGTGTTGTTCATTCATCATTATTTTTTAATTATTTGAAAATTGAGTGAAAAGCCAGACATCTAAATTAAATTCAGCAGTAAACGGTTAATGGCTGTCTCTCTGGACTACAACCTCATATAATCCCGATTAGTCCTAGGCAGTGCCAGCTTTTCAGAGATTTCTAAAAAGGGAACGCAGGTATTCCCAAAAGGAGAACACTGGAATTCCCAAAGGGGGAACACTGGAATTCCCAAAGGGGGAACGCTGGTATTTCCAAAGGGAATACTAAAGGTCCTCTCTAATCCAGGTCCCTGCAGTGGACAGCTGTTCTAGATGTGTCTCATTTAGCCTTTTCACTGTTTCTATAAATTCAGATGACAGTTCAGACATTGGCAGCCTCAAGGTTTTCTGCAGTGTATGAATCTTAGCTAGTGTAGGAACAGGTATTTAACCTTTCAAATGAATCAGTTTTGGTTTGCGAGTTCTCATTTAAGGAGAGGGTTAGAAAATGTTGGTTTAAAAAATGTTAAAACGCCAGTGGGTTTGATTATTTGTGGTCCAAGTTAGATGGTTTTACGAAATAATTTGTTAGATTTAAAATGACCAAATGCTGAGACCATAATACGTATGGCTTTGGGGCAGAAGTTGATGTGGGTTGGGTTCTGGGAGATTGCGTTGTGAACTGGTACATGAGCCTGTTTCTGAACTGTGACTCATTAAGCGCCAACGCCGCTAAGTGGTCTCCACTTGTCAGGTGTTACTGCTGTATAAGGTGACTGATTTGTCTACTGTGAAGCCCATGTGAATATTAATGACACATTAATATTGTATTTAGCCAGTGTCACATTAGCCAGTGATGTCCTCTCCCCTCCAGGTATTGAAGTTTATTTACAATATTGTACTTTTGAACTTTTGTGTTCTGTTGCAGTACATTTGTATCGATCAGTCATTTGAGCCCACACTGGTGTGCTGAAAATCCGTGACTGAAGTCTGAAATGAAACCGGTTTGGTCAGCCCAGCTGGTAAATGTCGCAGTGTCTTTCCCTTACCTGCACGCGTGAATGGTTTGCAACATGAACGTGTTGCCGCGTTGCTCAAAATGAATGCTCTGCACCGTCACGCTTCGTATGAATGGTCACACTCCTCAAGGGCCTCGTGTGCCATTTTGCCCAGAAGTCTACCTTTTTCACTGAGGAATGTGCGCTGCCTTTGAGCCAAAATGGCGCACAGACCTGTGTTTACCCATACATTGGCTGCTGCTTTGTGTGTCTTTCAGCAGGGGGGGCTGAAAGGTGGTCTATAAGGCCAGGTTTAATTACTGCCTTCAAATGTGCCAATGTTTTCCGAATCATAACTTTAAAAAAAAAATGCTCCTGTTGCATTCTTTTGGCCTGGGGGAAAAAGCAATTAATTAACTTGTGGGGATGAAGTAATTTGAAGTGTTTTTTTTTTTTTTTTTTTTTTTTTCAGCACCGTTTCAACATGACTGATCTCACAAATATGAGTAAATGCCAGGGACAGTCTTTGCATGTTCTGACTGGTTGCCGATATTTGTATTCATTTAAAGGTGCTGAAAACTACAGGAGTAACAAACTAAGATAAAACTCACTCCGATACTTACAGAACAGACAGAGTGTTGGTTGGGGAGAGTGCTGTGAGAATACTGTAATATTTTGGATTAAAAACTAAAAGTTTATCCACATCCATGGATATTGTCTGTCTTGTTTTCCTTTATTGGTGTCTGCACCACAGCTGGGCCAGTCCTCTCTGTCATCCCTGTGTCTGTGCTCCCTGTGTCATCCCTGTGTCATCCCTGTGTCTGTGCTACCTGTGTCATCCCTGTGTCATCCCTGTGTCTGTGCTCCCTGTGTCATCCCTGTGTCTGTGCTCCCTGTGTCATCCCTGTGTCTGTGCTCCCTGTCATACCTGATGCAGACAGTGTCCTGATTGGCCAATCCATTGGCCTGTCAACAGGCCTTTTAAGAGAGAGAGAACTTGCCTTCTTTCACATTTGCTTCAATTTTCTCTAATATCAAATTTAATTGTATCATTTTTTTATGGAACGCTCCCTTAAGCTGATTAAAACGTTTTAACTGTGCTTTAATTTCCTTTTTTAAATAAAAATGTAGATGTAATGAAAGGGAAATTACTCAGAAAAATAAATACTTTAATGTGAAACATAATAAAAAGTATATAATGTATTGCTGTCAGTATTCATATACATTCAGTTGAACGAACTGAGAGGGGTGAGCTGAACAGGGACAAACCACAAAGAAACAGAAGAATGGCAGTTAGAGAGAAAAGTGCTGGATCAGCAGAGCGGATCAGACGGAACTGCCTGATCTGGTTTCCATTGTGATGTCACAGCGTCTGACAGCGGCAGTCGGTCATTGGCTGCTCTCTGCTGTTCAATGCCCACATCCACGTCTAGCCCATCTCCGCAATCTGCTTAATGTTCTCCAGCAGCTCGGAGAAACTCGGTCTTCCCTGCGGCCTCTGAAATATTAATAATAATAATCATAATCATAATCATTAGCATTGTATAATTCTGTGACTGGAGCGTGTAAGAGCGAGGGAGAAAGTGGAAGGATGCCCACCTCATGCCAGCACCGGTACATGAGCTGGTACACCTTATGGGAAGCTTTGTAAGGCTGGTACAGCCTGTTGCCCTGTGTGATCTCCTCCACGACCTCCGGGTTTGACTTGTTCTCAAACGGAGTACGTCCTTCCGTAAAGATCTCCCACATCAGGACGCCTGCACATCAAATACCAGGTCAGTAGTACGTCAAATACCACAGTCATTAGCATATTAAAAACCACATCAGTAATACATTAAATACCACAGTCAGTGTCACGTCAAATGCTGCGGCCATTAGCACATTGCACCTGATGGATTGTTTTCCATTCTTTCATCTAAAAGTACTCTAAATAACCGAATATTAAATAACAAATATTTGATAATACATACTACTATCACAAGCAAGCCCCTGAAGACATCCTGCAGTGTATTTATAACTTTAAATTATACCTTTGTTTTCTCTCTGCGATGTGTGCGTAGCGTTCACTGCGTGAGTCTAAGTATCGTGGGGTATCTGGTTTACTCACCAAATGACCACACGTCTGATTTGCTGCTGTATTTGTTGAAGTGCAGGACTTCAGGCGGTGACCATTTGACGGGAAACATGGACCCCGTGGAGCTGGTGTACTGGTTGTCCAGCACGTACCTGGAGCGGTGAACCGAGAGATCACAAGCGACATCATCATCATCATCATCAATTCTGAGGTCTGTTAATAATCTGCAGAAGCCTGGGACATGTTTAATAGAGTTGTATTATTCTTAATACTCAGGATTTGCATTGAAATACAGCACCATACCAACCTAGTCATTCCAAAGTCACACACTTTGACCACATTCTTGTCGCTGACTAAGCAATTTCTGGCAGCCTGTGATGGAGAAAGGCAAAGGTCTGACAACATTCCTATATCATTTAATATGAAGCGTGAGGGAGATATTAATCGCTATATTTCATAGCTTACACAATAGCATTGAGCATTGTTCATGTTCACCCTTATATACTGACATCTAACACAGGAGTTCTCAGACTTTTTCCTGGGACACAACGTCTGCTGACAAAAGCCTGGACTGTCTGAGAACCCCTAACACTCACACACACACACACACACACACACACACACACACACAGTCGCTCTCTCTCACACGCGCGCGTGCGCACACCAGCGCACGCCTCCACACACACACACACACACATAGTCTCTCTCTCTCACACTCACACACACACACACACATAGTCTCTCTCTCTCACACGCACACACACACAGTCTCTCTCTCTCACACACACACACACAAGCACACACACACATGCGCACACACACACGAGCACACACAACACGCAGACACACACACACACACAGACACACACACACACACACTCACACACCACACACACACACACACTCTCACACACACATAGTCTCTCTCTCTCACACGCACACACACACAGTCTCTCTCTCACACACACACACACAAGCACACACACACACGCAGACACACACACACACACTCACACACACACACACACACACACACACACACACACACTCTCACACACACACACACACACACACTCACACACACACCAGGTCTCTGTGTATGAAGCCGCTCTCCTCCAGGTACTGCATCCCCTCGCAGGCATCCTGGCACATGGCCAGCAGCCACTCCCTACTCAGGCTTCCGTTTCTCTGCCGCAGGAAGTTCAGCAGGCAGCCATTTTCCATGAACTCCGTCACGATGCAGATGGGCCTCTGCTTCATGCACACCCCGTACAGCTGCACCAGCTTCGGGTGGCACAGCCGCCTGCGGCAGGAGCACAGGGCACTGAAAGGGCACTGCCAACATGCCCTTTCACGTTCACTCTAATTCACCCACCCCCGCACCCCCCATCGATGTGTTACAAACACAGCTTTTAAGGCTGGAAGCCAGTTTCTCTGGGAGCGGTCAAAATAAAAAGAACAAGCATCATTAAACGAGTTACCAACACTGCTATACCAAGAAAAAAAAAGGCTCTTACAAATCAGAATTTTAACAAACATCCCCTTGGTTTTATTTCCGTTTCAGAAGCCATTCTAAGCATACTCAGAATGTTGTGGGGGCAGATTTGTGAATGATTGTATCGGTACGAAACCTTTACAGCACTGCATTGAAGCCATTTGGATGCGTCTGCTTTGCAAACGTGTCAGACTATACGTACACTATAATTCGTGAGACACAAATGCTTATGAGGTTGGAGGAGGAGAGATGCAGTGGAAAAGCAGAAGGCCACAGCTCAGGAAGTGGTCATCTAGCACACGAGCACAGCGGGGATCTCACACCATCCAATCCACCTTCTTGCTGCTCAGACTGAGTTTTCCTTTCATTTATGAAACCATAGCCTTTTACAATAAACCCATCCGTACCTACACAGGTCTAAACACACAAGGACGCAGATCGTGTTGCTATTTTTACCCAAACGCATTGTTTTTTTTTTTTTCTTTCAGTTCTTTTTTTTCATATGTCTGTCTGTATGGTTGGGTAGAGGGGAAATGGAAAATATGATGGCGATGGAAACCACTCTCTGGCTTGTGTGTGGGCCACTGAGAGGTGACTGGAGGAAATCAGAGAGTGAGACAAAGAGAGAGAGAGAGAGAGCGAGAGTAAGAAGAAAAAAAATGTTCTCAATATCCGGCCCACGTATTTCGCTGTCAGGTCTGGCACGGACGCTGAAAGCGCCGCAGCGCGATTCTGCCACTGAGACTCACGTCATGACTTTGGCCTCCTCAATGAAGTCCTCCTCGGACATGGATCCCTCGTTGATGATCTTGATGGCCACTTTGCACAGCGTCCGCCATTTTCCAAGACGCACCACCCCGAACTGCCCGCTGCCCAGCTCCTTCATGACGGACAGCTCCGAAGGGTTTATCTCCCACTTTTCTGAAAGTGATTATTATTTTATTTATTTATTTATTTTGCAATGCAATGTTATCATCGCTTTTGTTTGTTTTACAGATATGTGGTCTTACAAGAAAGCAACCATGTTTGTCTGCTTTCCCCGCAAAAATCTGAAATCTGCCTTGTTCATTTTCATTTGTTCATGTGTGCATATCTGTATGTAAAATAAAATTTCGTTTAATAGCCCTTTGCACTTCATTCTGAGTATTTGTACTACATTATGTAGTTTTACTACATAACTGTGTAGTTGGCTAAATGTGTGTGAAAAGGGCTTTGTAAGAAAACAAGACACAAGCTTAACTGCGACAGAAGCACAAGCGTACGGTTTTAGAACTGAAGTTTTTGAGCGCACTGTCTCGGTGCAAGCTTGGTGTCTGAGATTATGTGAAGCAGATGAGACTGTTAGCTGCCCTTGTGTTTAATTTGATTAGGGTCTGCAGGAGAGTAATAATTAGCCCGGCGCGCCCGTTACCATAGCTGAATCCTGCAGTTGCCGGGACACATTTCCCCATCGGCCCAACAGCGTACCGTAGCCGCGTCACCAAACCTGCGCAGGGCAGAGGACATTTTCCTACTCATGCACATGCAGACATACCGTGTGTGTCTGTGTGTGTATGTGGTGTGTGTCTGTGTCTGTGCGTGTGTGTGGTGTGTGTGTGTGTCTGTGTGTGTGTGCGTACTTTTATCCATTTTACATGCAGTAGAATGACTTATTTCAAAAAGGAATAATGTGTGAATGTGAGATATCAAATAATGGAATGGCAGAAGGTGTGCTGTTACCTGCTGCGTTGTGATTATGATAATGAATGACCTCGGGTATGGAGCTGAAGACATGCTTCTCTGCCAAGAAGAACATCCCTGAGTCATCGCGTTTGATTTGATAATGTCGTATGACACCATCTTTAGAGCTAAAAGGTAAACAAGTCTGAAATTAGAAACTCAAAACTCCATACATTTATTCAACATTCCCAGTCATTCCCACATGACAAATACACATGTAGTACATTAGTGCAAGCGTTTGCGTTAATGCATTTGACTGGTAAAAACAAAATGTTTCTGCACACAGAATGACGTGCAAAGCTCATTGTGTTGTGACACGCTAAAGCGTCAGTATTTTGGTTAACCAAACTTTATCACACCCTGTTGCGCCCCCCCCCCCCATCCCCCCGAATGTCAGTTGACAGGAAATCTATAACTGGCTGTGGAGAGCTTCTTTTTTAAAAAGTGTGTTTGTCTTTCCCTGTCATCTGTGGGCCCCAGCTGTGTGGCCATTTTCAGATTTGAGTTCAGAGTAAAAGGCCACAGTAAAATCTGAAGCCTGGAATAGCACTGCTGTCTGTGTAATGGCTGTAATATGGGATGCAGGTATACCCAAATGTACAGCATGTCTGTCTGAGAGAGGAGATGTGCAGTTAATACACCCTGACCCCTGACCCCTGAACCCTGACCTCCAGCGGCGTTAGGCTCCTACCCCAAAGCCTTGGTGAATACAGACACCGTGTAGCTGCCCTGCTGGCTGGAGTCTCTCACTATGTACCCACCTTCCTTTGCCTGAGGGAAAAAGAGAAGAGTGTTGCTTTTCTGAAAAAGAGAAGGGTGTTGCTTTTCTGAAGATGTCACCTTTGCCTTACTGATCGCTTTTCTTCATTTAATGGCCACTATCTGCTAAGATCTGCGTGCCATGAACACAGCACACTCTAGTCTATCCATGTGCGCAGAAACAGCCATTTTGGAAATACGCAAACACAAACACACTTCACTAGTTTTGCACTGTGTCTGTGGATGCTTTAAAAAAAAAAAAAAATTTCTTTACTCTGCTATGTCATTTAATACCCTCAGTAGTATCATTTCCAATAGTGAACATGTGAAATGTATGAAGCTGTATCAGTGGTTCCCAACACTGTTCCTGGAAATCTGCCGTCCTGTAGGTTTTCATTTCAACCCTAATTTGGCAAATCTGATTTGATTCATTAGCATCTCAGTGAGATCTCTAGCTGTTGAGTGAGGTGTGCTTTGTTAGGGTTGGAGTGAAAACCTATAGGACGGTAGATCTCCAGGTAAATGAACTCACCTCCTGTCTCAGTAGCTGCTCTGCCTTTGATCTGGTGATGTTCTTGCAGTACCACCTAATCATGTGAAAAGAGGCGCATTGCTTGAGTCTGACTTCACAAAAACATCACTGCACTCTGCGCTGTTTTTGCACCGAAGTGACCGTACTCACTCGTGAACCTCCATTGTATCCTTCTCTGTCACGTAATTGCTGGGGATAAAGCCTTTGTTCCTGGAGGAGAGGATAAAACATTGTGAGTGTAACTTTCCAGGGAGGAAAAAAATGAGCACTTCATCTAAACCCAGCCGTGGGAGCAGGAATCAGCGATGTTGTGCGTCTACGCTCTACGGAACTCCAGCACCAGAGGACCACAGTCTCGGACAATCAGCACCAAGACCTGTAACTACAGCAACAATGTTTTTCCCATAATCTTGGCTCCATTCAGTTTTTTTTTTTTAATTTTAATTGAAGGCAGTGTGGTCAGTGAGAGGACATGTTGAGCGTTTTATTTTTCATTTTCAGGAGCACTCAGCCTGGGAGGCTGGCTGTAGCGCGCACACACTCACCCGTGCCTGTCCTGGGCCCATGCACACACACACGCACACACACACACTCACCCATGCCTGTCCTGGGCCCATGCACACACACACACTCACCCGTGCCTGTCCTGGGCCCGTGCACACACACACTCACCCGTGCCTGTCCTGGGCCCTCCACCACAGATGGTCCTGCTTGTGCAGGATGGTGTACTCCTCCCCCTGCTTCAGCGTCAGGTCTGTCTCCTCCGTGGCTGTGAAGTCGTACATGGCCACCACGTGGACTTTGGCTCCCTCGTCGTTCTCCGGGGGGGGGGAGGGCAGCTTCCTCCGCGATCTTTCCGACTGGCGGCGTAAAAAAAACAAAAAAGGGGTTCTAATTTCCATAGGGTGGGAACAGCATACAGGGTGATCAAACACAATAACAATTCAATTCAATTTTATTTTTATGGCTTTTTACAGAGAACTGCCACAAAAACACTTTACAGAGCAGCAAGGCAAGATACAGAGCAAAACGAGCAAACAGAGCAAACACCAGGCCTTAAAAACCTTCTGGAATCCACTGTCCTAACCGCTGCACAGCTTTTCCACTGAATGCTCTCCTGGGCTTAGTTTTCATGCTTTCAGTCTCCAGATCTGTGTATGTAGCTTACCCTACAGGCATCTCCTGGGTGTTTCTGTGAGCTTACCCTACAGGCATCTCCTGGGTGTCTCTGTGAGCTTACCCTACAGGCATCTCCTGGGTGTCTCTGTGAGCTTACCCTACAGGCGTCTCCTGGGAGTTTCTGTGAGCTTACCCTACAGGCGTCTCCTGGGAGTTTCTGTGAGCTTACCCTACAGGCATCTCCTGAGTGTTTCTGTGAGCTTACCCTACAGGCATCTCCTGGGAGTTTCTGTGAGCTTACCCTACAGGCATCTCCTGGGTGTCTCTGTGAGCTTACCCTACAGGCATCTCCTGGGTGTTTCTGTGAGCTTACCCTACAGGCATCTCCTGAGTGTCTCTGTGAGCTTACCCTACAGGCATCTCCTGGGTGTCTCTGTGAGCTTACCCTACAGGCATCTCCTGAGTGTTTCTGTGAGCTTACCCTACAGGCATCTCCTGGGTGTTTCTGTGAGCTTACCCTACAGGCATCTCCTGGGTGTTTCTGTGAGCTTACCCTACAGGCATCTCCTGGGTGTCTCTGTGAGCTTACCCTACAGGCATCTCCTGGGTGTTTCTGTGAGCTTACCCTACAGGCATCTCCTGGGTGTTCGTGTGAGCTTACCCTACAGGCATCTCCTGGGTGTCTCTGTGAGCTTACCCTACAGGCATCTCCTGGGTGTCTCTGTGAGCTTACCCTACAGGCGCCTCCTGGGTGTTTCTGTGAGCTTACCCTACAGGCATCTCCTGGGTGTCTCTGTGAGCTTACCCTACAGGCATCTCCTGGGTGTCTCTGTGAGCTTACCCTACAGGCATCTCCTGGGTGTCTCTGTGAGCTTACCCTACAGGCGCCTCCTGGGTGTTTCTGTGAGCGGTAACAGGACGTGACCTGTTCCCTCCGACAATCTCTCTCCCTGTTCATTCCTCTGGGACAGGAGAGAAATGAAAATGCTGATTTTAAGTTACTTATTTATTTATTTATTTATTTACAATTAAAATGGAAATTATATTTACATTTTAATTGTAAATAAATAAATACATACATAAATAAATACTTTACATTTCATTACCCAAGTGAATACACTTACAAGTCCAAATAAGTATTCTGCATTCTCAAATTTACGACCCCTTTCAGGAGGTAATTAAGGAGTAATAGCATAATAGACCATTAATATATTTATTCAGTCAGACCATCAACATAATTTTTACTCTTTCAGGCATGCAGTTTTTCACTGTTGGACACATTCATATGTTATGGAATATGCTTTCTGTAACCCTACTGACTGGTGTCCTGTGATCCTGCTCTGGGTGCTGACACTGGCCCTGGGGCCCCGGCTGATGGAGCTGAATGGCTTTTTAATTAGAGACCCCCAGCGTTTCCCACTCCGAGTAAAACGGCCCTTACCTGGCACAGCAGCAGCAGAAGATGGACTGGAGGGAGAGGTCTGGAATGAGACGAGACAGACGGACGGACGGACAGACGGAAAACAGATGAGCCGGGCTTTGTGAAAAGGTCCTTTGGAGGTAAGTTCTCCGTAACCCTCCCAGTTTACACTGCGTCGGTTTCTCACAGCAATTTATTCAATATACGTGCACTGCGCCATCCCACAGCAGAATCTACGCTTTGCCTCTTAGTGCAGTGCAGCCCATTTTCTCTTTCTGCCGAAGACCATGTATCACTTCTTGCTTGTTTACAGGTGGTGTAAATATGCCTTTATGATTTTTTTTTTTACATACAATTTTACAAAGAGAGGAAGCTTTAGACTGTGCAATTATCAAAGCATTAAGTTTAAACACATTTTATCATCGAGCAAGATACAATATCTACGCCTGCCCTTATTTTGTTTTTTTTGTTTGTTATTGCAGCACATAGCAGTGCTCGCATCCAACACGGTGTCAGTATTGTTTCTCAGAGACAATATTCCAATTAGTAGGAATTAATCCAAAGAGCTCAGCAATGTAGTCATGGTCCAAATGTGACCGTGTCTGCGCGCTTGCGTAACCCACTGCTTCTTTTCACACTTTGTCTCGGGGTAAAGACCACCGTGCACTTCTGTCTGTGCTCGGAAAGTCACAAAAAAAATTTTTCTTGCAGCACGCAAGCCAGAGACAGTGTCGACATTTCTTGTTACAGATCAAATGAGAATAAGCAGCAGACATCCAGAATGTTCTCACACTTGGACTGGTGCTGTGCAGCCGAGCAGGAGTCAGTAGACACTGTTCACACGGTACAGCATCGTTAAAGTTTCACTCCTGAACCAGCCAACCTGGACCGTTCACACGTGGCAGCTGCCTTGTCTGTGGCACATTCTCTGTGTCGGGGTCCTCAGAATCTTAACTAGTTATTAAATTATACGATTTTCCCTTAAAACAACCGCAGTCACAGAATTTTACTTTCTCATAAAAAATTTAAAAAAAAAAAAAAAAAACCCTTTTTCCTGTCACTTGTTACATGTTGCCCCATCCCTGCACTTCTTGGTAATTTGTATTTGTCCTAATACTGTAGCTTATTCTTCTGCCTAGTTGGCTTTGCACATGTTAGACCAGGATAGTGTTCGTTGTTCTCGGCTAGAAATAGCTGTACAAAATAAGTAATTGTACCTTACTGAACCCGTTTTCAGCAGTTGTCTACGATCATGAAAATGCACTTTTGTACGTCGCTTTGGATAAAAGCGTCTGCCAAATGAATGTAATGTCATAATTATTCCAAGTTCCCCCGGCTTTCAGCACCCATACTCACAGCTGCATTGTATAATATTTTCCAATCATATATCTGATATTACATATCTGGTATTATATATCTGATATTATCTATATCTATTTCTCGGATATACTTCAGGTATACTTCAGCAGATTTTTAACTGTTCAATAAGGACTTCTTTGAAACTATTCTAACCATTAAATCTGTTCCTGAATCATAAATTACTTCCAGCTGACACAGACCATCACAGTCATCACGGCTGGGATATTAATTTAATTTATGATTTGAACTCTATCATCTCGGTTTCCTCACACAGCAGAGCTCTGTTATTGCTGACAAAGATTCAACATTTCCCTATTTTAAATTACGTCTTCTACTTTGTCAGTGTCTAATTACCAATAAAATGTCATATCAGTTTTTGAGGACTGTTCTTCAGCAACATGAGAATAACACATTTTTCATACCCTGCTCTGGCGCAGTGTAAATTATACACCGCCGTGCCCAGACTCCTGCAGCTGGCACGGACCTCTCCACCCGTGCCAGCAGACCACTCAAGCTCATTCAGGACTAATGTCGCGTCTCGGTTCTCCTCGCCGACCTCAGACGGTCGCCTAAATCAAACTGGGGAGATTAGAGCTAATCTAGCAGCCGAGGGCACAGATCCATCCCCCTGTAACTTCAAACAGTCTTCACTTCACACCCCTGCGCTACGTACGGTAGCACGATGGGTCGCTCATGCCGTATTTAATGGTAATTGTTGGTGCTATTTGAATTTAAAAAAACTGTTGCATTTATTTTCGCCTTCAATACTTAATAACTGTGTGTTCTGGGTCTACATTACTGCAAGTGCAGCTTTAATGGCGTCTGGCCTTGTGAGGCCAAACAAGCCAAATAAATAAACAAATAAGTACATTTGGTTTACTGGAGCAATAAAGGTTAAGCACCTGGCTCAAGGGCACAGGCCCTCTCCTGAGAATGGAGCCAATGAACACAAACTCCATTACCCTAAACATTACACTGCCATTATACTGTCCTGCTCTGCTTTTTTAACAGTACCTTACTGTTTTTATAAGAACAGGGAGAGAGCATGCAAAATGTAATTCATGAAATCTTTTCAAAATTAAAAAAAAATGATTAAAAAATCAATCCTCCACTTTGTAATTATTTAAAATGGCACGCTAGTGGTTCTCAAAGACTGCAGCAAGCCAACGCAGACCCACCAGCCCCCCCTCCGACATTGACGCACGGCCCCCTGCAGAGGTGTATGCAATGTAATTTTTCTTTTGAGATATCACCTTGACATACAGAACAGGAAGTGCACGTTTCCGGTTAGAACCTCGCCAGGAGTCGAGAGGACAACAGACGAATCCACATGGTGGCCAATGCGATTTAAATAGCGTAAGATAGTCGGCCACCATGGCTGCTGGCCAACAGATAACGTGCATTTAGACAACGCAGCATGTGATCAGCAGAGACCGATCAGTAGGCTGCCTATGACTATGAGTCTGACAGTTGATGGTGAAATTCAATTTGATGCTAAAATAAGGAAGTTCCTTCATTATTTCCATTACTCCATCTGCACTTATACAACCGTATCATACATCATTGCGTCCACAGTGATTCTAATGATACTAAAACACAGGCTTTTTTGTTATTTCTTGTCTCTGTCGTTTGCAGTGGAGCATTTCCATAACCTCCCGTGACCCGACAGAAAAAAAGGTTTAAGCATTTTCTTTTCTTTTTTTTGACATAATGCAAATATTACAAAAACCGGTGAAAATATTTTCAAAATATTATTATTTTTTTAATGTCGTCTATACATAACAACAGGTATCAGAATAGAATGTATCTATGATTCTTGAAATTAAGACCAGAGATCCATGTTCCCTACAGTGGACGAAAGTGAATTTCCGAGTAGCATTAGGATAGAATGTATCACCTTCCACAGACAGATTCCAGCATTATCTTTATAATCTGGGTTACTGTACTTCATACTGTAACGGCATCAGTTCAACAGCAATCTTCTATATTTAAACAGCTCACTTACTTGAAAGAATCATGGTCACTACAGCGTAACCTCTGCGCGTCGTTCAAGATTTCCACGCGAACCTCTTGTTTTTAAACGGGTTCATTTTTGATTGTGAGTGAATTTGTGGTCATGACTTGACTCTGCTTTTGGCAGCAAAAAAGGAGATGACGCAAGGCAAGAGCGCAAGCCACAATATTTCACGCTCTTTTGAACGAGTGGGGTACAGGAAGTGCGGTACTGAGTTCAGTTTGAAGCGTGGGGTGGTGTCCTGTTCAGCGTCGGAAAAGTCTCGATGTTGAAATTATTTAGAATGATGTTGTTGTAGTCTGGTTGTCCTTTTCCGAAAGTGTCCAGTACGTAGGCCTACACATGTAGCCTACACACCCACATATATTATTTTATTCGGCTAAAAGCACATTAAAACGCTATGTTGAGTTATATGTTGTTGTTTTTCCATTTAAAACAACAAGATTAATTTCTTCTAACACCCAGTCTGTATAAGTGGGGTAAAACTCGGAGAACTACAGAAACTGCACGGCAGACAAAAAAAATAATAAATTGTCACAAGTCTGCTGCAAGTTGGTCCTGTCGGTACCAGAAACCCAACCAGAACTGAACGTTTGGCCACATCTCATAAATATTCAGGAAATCAAACCAAATAACTTCCAATAGAATACAGTTTATTATCATAATTACAATTATTATTATTATTGTTGTAACCACCGAAGGAATGGTAGTGTATGATGCATGGATGCATGGCGATGTGATGGTAAATGTTGGGTCATGGCCGAGCCAAATGATTTTGTCAGGTGGCAAACGACATTCAGAAAAGATCAGCGTAACAACTGACGTGCAGCCGCAGGCCACCGCAATATTAATACAATGCACTGGCCGCTCCTCTTTCGCCTGGAGGCAATTTAATAGTCAAATTGGCTACGACCGATATCACACCCTCCTCCACTACTTCCTCGCGCACACGAAACTGCTTTCAGAAGCTTCCTGCTACTGTTTCCTCATCTCGGGACATAGTTTCAGACAGTTACTAGGTGACAAATTTTAAAGTCTATTACCCAAACGTTTTAAAGTTTAAATCAAAGGATCTACATTTTACACGCTAACAATGAACATTTTTAATCATATACGTTAATCATCACCCAAGCGGTAAAACATTAACTGGGCGAAGGTCACAGGCTTTGCTCACTGTAGTTCGAACCTGGAATCTAAAAAGGCTATTGACATAGGAGGTAAGGTAAATTTAAGTGTACTACTTTGCACAACTGGTTCATGAAAACATTGCCTATATGTTGGATTGGTGGGGTACCTTAGCCGCAACCACAGAAACACGTTCTTAGTGGTGCGTGAATTCCTTGTAGTGCTGTGTTTGTCAGGAAATTTTTAAAACGTATGTGTGCATAACTGTAATTATTTAATGTTTTTTAAGCCGATACTATGTTCAACTTCCTCTCCAGATGGGGTTTTATGTTTTATAATTTCCTTAATCTGGAAATGTGGTCGAACTGTCTAGAGAGGTAGGCTAGCCTAGGCGAAAATGGAAGTCTTCACGCTGCCTGCTCTACTTGTTGATAGCGTGATATCGTCTCTGTTTACGGTAGGATGGCAGCTGCAGGTGTAACTAGCCAACGTCAAGCTATGGTGGGTGATCACGGGCCAAACAGCATTTCTCCTGAAAAAAATAACGTTTGAAAAAGTGGCCTGGCAAGCGTCATAATACATAAAATATATAATTTAAAAAATATATAAAAATTAATATTACTCTTTCATTATAGTAGTTACTCTTGTTGTTTTATTCTGTCGTTTTATTATGTCAATTAATGATTCAGTTTGATTTAAATATCAAGTATCGATAGTGTAGTAGCATCTACAGTAATAGTACAAATACAATAATTATTGGCTAATAATAATAATAGTTAGAATTAATTTCCCTCATATTTATCAAAATTCAAAAACACAGTAAAATCCTTTATGGTTTTTACTTGGCGTGGTGTAGGTCTAGTTGGAGGAGAGAGAAAAAAACAGATTACAGTGAACCAATTTCCCTTCTTTTTAGCTCCACCGATTGCATTTCCAATGGCAAGAACCACGATGAGCTGGAAGCTGTCATGAATTCAGAACCGATCTTAGAGGAAGTTCTGATAAAACGGTCTCAGCAGAAGAAGAGGACTTCGCCGCTGAACTACAAAGAGAGGTTATTTGTCTTAACAAAGACGAAACTAACATATTATGAAGGTTCACCTGAGGTGCGTTTGACGTTTTTGATATAAAGGCTGTTTTGTCATATTCTAATAATTTAAATGAATACTGTTTTGTCAGGGTCGTATGTTCTAATAGGCCGTCGTTATTTCTGTAGTGGAACGAGCACATGTGAGCTATATAATACACCAGTTGATAGAAACCATGTTAAAACTCAGCATCCAAAATGCAAGTGATTTATTATCATGGTACAAATATGATGTTTCATTTTGCATTGCTTGATCATCTCTTGAAGTTAAAGCCCCTAAAATGTTCTCTCAGTTAGCAAATGAATATTCAACTGTTAGTATTTATTTTTTGACAAATTAAACTTGCTGTGAAGTACAGATAAAAAGAACACTGTTGTAAATGATAAACAGAAACGATATTATTTATGCTGTACAATTCCATCAGGCCAATCGCATGCTTAAGATAACCAAAATGTAAATGGGTTTTTAGCTCAAAAATGGTTTGAATTTGTTCCAACTCGTATTAGGTCAGCTTCTGTTTTCGTACTCCCCCACCTCCCCTCAGCTCTAGGCTTGCGAAATAACCGCATGGCTCTGCATGTGATTTCCCAGGAGTGTGGCTTTAAATATATGGTTTATATATATATATATATATATATATGTGTGTGTGTGTGTGTGTGTGTGTGTGTGTGTATGTGTATGACGTCTGGCTTGGATAAAGATAGTTAATATTGTGTCCCCACCTTTTCTTTCACAGAAGAAGACAAAAAAGGGCTCAGTTGATTTACAGAAGGTCAAATGTGTGGAGATAGTAAAAAATGGAGGCACGCTTATCCCCTGCCAAAATAAGTATCCATTTCAGGTACAGTGCGGGACTTCTATTCATTTTTATTCACAATACTTGAGTCAAAATACAGACACAGTGTATGAACACTGGCCTTCAGTTGCTGTACATTCGGTATCTGGATTTTGAAGAAAGCGATTTTTCCTTTTTTCAGGTCGTGTATGATTCCAGCACCTTGTACATTTTTGCCCCAACCAATGAGCGAAGAAGTGTTTGGGTACAGTATATGAAGGAGGGTAAGTGACTGCAAGTAATAAAACTAAACAATTTAGGATGTTGTTTTATGACGAAAATAAATCTTACTTATGAATGTTTTTTTATCCTCCTGAGATGCAACAGAAGAAAACGTTTAATTATTTCAATATTTTGACAAAATACAGATGTCTTGGATGACAAACCATGTTGCAGTGAAATAAATTTTCCAGAATGTTATTTATTTATTTTTTTATTGAGTGTCCCTTGTAGTGTTAGTTTCAGCAGAGTATGACATGGTTCTTGAGATAAAGACCAATGCCTTATGGGGGACTGAAATGAGTTTTAGGAGGATTGTTTTGTTTAAATATTTTGCAGTTTGGAACAGGCCACAATTTCTAAGAGATTGATAGAACCCTGTAGATGCAAATATTGCCGGGCAGATTTCAAAATTCTGGATAAATTCCACAACTTCTACTTCTATCAACAAAGTCTGTAAACCAAATGTTGAATGTTTTCCCTTGCAGTTAGCAAAACGTTTGTACCTGGTACATGAGGTGGGCTTAGGTCTATCCAGGTAATGGATTCATTCATACAGTTAAGGGCTGAAGCAGGGTGAATATCTAACCAGCAAAAACAGCCGACTCAGCTGCAGAAGAACTGGTTCTCTTGGATCGTGGCATTTCATTTGTGAACTTTTATTTATCCAAAAGTTATGGGAGACATTGGAAAGCCTTCAGGCCTCCAGTGAAGTCAAGCTTGTAAAAGATTGCATTCTTGCCGTAAACTGAGCATAATTGTTTCGTTATTTTTCCATTGCAGAGATTAAGCAGAATACCTCAGTCGTGGCCAAATTCCACCCTCAGTTCTGGCAGGAAGGGGTGTGGCTCTGCTGCAGACAGGTGGAGAAGCTGGCCCTGGGCTGTGAGGAGTACAACCTGTTCGGAGACAGTAAGGCCGAAGGAGATGGCCCGCCGGAGCGGTGCCCTCAGTGTGCCCTCATTATACTAATCCAATCTTACTTGTGTAAAATAAGTACTTTTATTATTACTTGTATTATTTTAGTAGGTTTGCTGGTGAAAGATTGAGGATTATGCAGAACCTTAGTCAAAGTATGAACTGTTATTTTTGAGCAAATGGCCCGGTGCAGTGGGGGAGTGGCCCTGTTTCTGTTCTCATGTCAAAACCAGTGGAAATGTGGTAATAGCTCATTTTGAAATTCAGTGACACCAATCGTTGCCTTAGCAACTTACTGACTGCTGAGATTGCAGTCGTTAAAGGAAATGTTGCTTCCTTCTTTCAGTTTCACGAAAACCTCTTCCTCCAATTCCTGGAAATGAAAAGACTGGAAAGGTATTTTGATGATGCTTTCTTGCGCTTTCCTTGAGACAGTTTCATTCACCGTGCCAGTTTATTCAGTCTGAATACACACAGTGATCTGAGATTTGCAGAAGGTTTAGTTCTGATGTTTTCTTGGTGGTAACAGTGTAGGATACTGGTTAGGGAACTTGCCTTGTAATCTACAGGTTTAATTCCCGGTTAGGACACTGCTGATCTACCCTTGAGCGAGGTACTTAAGATGAATTGCTTTACTACATCCAGCTGTTTACCTGATACTGTGTAAAAATGCAAATAAACTCTGTATCAGCGCATCTCAAAAATGCCTTTAATGTTGTGGTTGCTTGGAGCTAGCTGGCTTTTACTCTGTTGAAAACCCAACAATCTAAATTTATTAATCCCAACAATCTTAATATATCAATCCCAACAATCTTAATGTATCAGTCCCAACAATTTTAATCTATCAATCCCAACAATCTTAATTTATCAGTCCCAAAAATCTTAATATATCAATCCCAACAATCTTAATGTATCAGTCTCAACAATTTTAATCTATCAATCCCAACAATCTTAATTTATCAATCCCAACAATTTTAATCTATCAATCCCAACTATCTTAATCTATCAATCCCAACAGTCAGTCTTAATTGACGGAGTGCCACCTTCATGTCGGGACAAACCTGTTCTCAGCGCTGCTCCTGTTTGAGGTGCTGCTAATCTGGGACCTCCTCCCCACAGGGCCGGCGACCGCCCCCACCCCCGCCTCCACAGGAGAAAGAGGAGGAGGAGAACCAGGAGGAGGACGCGAAGGTGTTCGTCGCCCTGTACGACTTCGATGGCATGGAGGCCCAGGACCTGACCCTGGTGAAGGGGGAGGAGTATGTGATCGTGGAGAAGAGTGACGTGAACTGGTACAAAGCACGGAATAAATACGGGTACGTGACACCAGTGCCCTCCCCTCTGTGCTCCGGGAGTGCTTGTAGACTGGCGGGTTAGGATACGATGATTCTATATATATATGTGTGTATATATATGTATATATATATATATGAAAGATTTGACAGGGCTTGTCTAATGCCCTCTAGTGGTGAGGCAGTGCTATAGCCGTTTCCTGCTGAGGGACACACTCAGCTAATGAGGAAGCTTCCTTCAGTTGTAACTAAAAATTAGTCATCTATTTTAGCATTTCAAGCTAATTCCACTCAGGAAATTCAACAGAAGGGGCACGTGCTTTAGTGTCCTTAAACTCAATGTATGTGCATGTATGTTTATTGAGAACCTTAGTCTTGATGTCTAACCCTCTGCTGCTGCTTATTTAGAGAAGAAGGATATGTCCCCAGCAATTATGTGGCCGAGAAGGGATTGGGTCACATTGACCAGTATGTGTAAGTGTCTCGCATATTGAGTCTTATTTTCTTTATTATTGTAAGTTTTCAAATTTTAAATTTTTAAAATTACATTTAATATTCATAAAACTGCAGTATTATGCATAATATACCTTCCTGCACTTCGTGCTAGTATGTTTCATATCACGATGAATCCTGACATTGCTTGTGTTAAATTAACCTTGTGTCTGTTGCTTTATTCTTTTTTACCTTTTAGCTGGTACTGCAAAAATGTGAACAGAAACCAAGCAGAGCAGCTACTTAGAAAAGAGGTGTGTGAAAGTTTGCAATTGTGTATGTAATGCCAATCCACTGAAGAAATAACACATTAGCAGAAATCTGTCCTCCAGAGAGTCTGTGGGGCTTTACTCTTTTTCTACCTCGATTGCTCCAAAATATCATCAGGTGGGCATAGTCTATTCACGTTTAAAGTTCCATTGCATGGCTCAGCTGTCCAATCAGCAGCATTGAAAATACAGGCCTCAGTAAGCCTTTAGCCTTTGGCTAGCAGACATTTTAGGTAACAATAACATCTGTGAACAACATTCCACAGTGCTGTGTGTTCTCTCCGGGCTTTAAAAGCTATAAAACAGGATTTTCTTGTCTCTCTTGGTTAAGTGGTATTACTGAAAGGAGACACATTCATTGATGAGGTTTTGCAAGTGTTTCCCAGCGATGTGCCTAAATAGCCGCTCGCATTGGACGAGTGTCGCATGCTATGTGCCTGTGAAAATAGATGCCCCACATTCTCCTGTGTTGCGTTTCAGCTTCAAATTTTGAAATCAGGCTGGGCTATAACTCAGTTGACGTTACTGCTAAACTGTATTGCTTTTGGAAAGCGTGCAGGCCCCAGTACAGGTGTGTAACTGCCCCTCTCTCCTCAGGATAAAGAGGGAGGGTTCGTGGTGAGGGACTCGAGCAGCCCCGGGGCTTTTACCGTCTCTCTGTACACCAAGTCCGCAGGGTGAGCACGGACGCCCGTCCCGCACTCCCATCCTTACTGGCGCTGCTTGTGCGTCGAGCTCCCTGAGCCTGCCTGGCGATATATACCGGCTCTGACTGATATACACACACGCTACTTGCTGCAGAAATGTGGGTTGTTAAATGGGTGGGCTGTTCGACTGGCGAGCCAAGAACTCAGAAACACGCAGCCGCCGAAAGGTCGAGACTGTCCCCGGGCGCGCAAAGTTGTCTGATTCCCATGTTCCCCCAGAGAAGGCGTGCCCTCCATCAGACATTACCGCATCAAAGAGACGCAGGCGACGCCCAAACAGTACTACCTGGCGGAGAAGCACCACTTCAGCAGTATCCCGGAGCTGATTGAGTACCACCAGCACAACGCAGCAGGTGTGCGCGGACGCCGAAGCGCTCTCATCCGGGGCACAAACGCGGCTCTGTCCGCGCACAGCGCTAACTATGAGCAACAGTGTGCTTCTAGCTGCCTATGATTTGCACGCACAGCCGCTGATCGGTCGTCAGTGTGTGTAAATGCTGTGGTGAATGTGTGTTAACATGCAGGCTTTTGTGGTGTTTTGACGGCTGTGTTTTTTGGCGTGCAGGTCTTGTGGCCAGGTTGCGTTATCCGGTGGGAAAGAGTGGCATGGCAGCCCCTCCTACTGCAGGATTCAGCTACGGTGAGCAGCCGGCCCGGTCCGGATTCCACACCAGGACCGCGGGGCCTGTCCACGCACTAGAACCGAGCCGTAAACAGGACGAGCACCCCCGATTTTCTGTGCGGGTCTGGTGAGGCTGTGCTCTTTTTTTTTTGGCTGTCTCTCCAGAAAAGTGGGAGATCAACCCGTCGGAACTGACCTTCATGAAGGAGCTGGGCAGCGGGCAGTACGGGGTGGTGCGTCTGGGCAAGTGGCGGGCGCAGCACAAGGTGGCCATCAAGGCCATCCGTGAGGGCGCCATGTCCGAGGAGGACTTCATAGAGGAGGCCAAAGTCATGATGTGAGTCTCCGATGCAGTACTCCCTCTGGACTTATGATAGGCGGCTGCTGCTGCCCTTCCCTGGTTCAATGTCCGTCATGAAAAAGACTAATTCTGTCACCGTGTGTCTATGGCCAGGGACTTTCTTGTTCTCCATCTCTCCTTGGTACTGACATCATGTGACGCAAGGTTTGGCATAGATGACCATGTTTCCCACTCAAGAGCCCTCCATTGTTGCACTTCAGTATTACTTGATATCCTCAAACCGTTTGTACGTTGTTTGGCCCCCTCTGAATCACTGATGTTTTATTTCATGTCCCGAAGTCATTGAGAACGTATTTGACATCCACAAATGAATGCAATCTTAATTGAGGTTCACAAATGCTGAAGAGAATCTCCGTGCTTTTTTTTTCTTTTTAAAATCTCTACCGCCAGGAGGCTGTCCCACCCGAAGCTGGTGCAGCTGTACGGGGTGTGCAGCCAGAAGAGGCCCATCTACATCGTGACCGAGTTCATGGAGCTGGGCTGTCTGCTCAACTACATCCGGCAGAGACGGGGCAGCTTCGGCACCGAGACCCTGCTGGGCATCACCCAGGACGTCAGTGAGGGCATGCAGTACCTCGAGAGCAACAGGTTCATCCACAGGGACCTGGTACTCACCCTTTATACTCACCCTGTTATACCCCAGCTGCTGCGTCGTCCTCCAGTGGATATTATCAGGCTAAACTGTTAGCGGCTGTGCCCTGCGATAGGTTGGCGCCCTGTCCAGGGTGTCTTCCTGCCTCTCGCCCAGTGCATCCTGGGATAGGCTCCAGCACCCTGACCAGGATTAGGCGAGTGTAGATGATAGGTGGATGTTGGAGAATGAGAATGGATTCCACATTGAACATTAAGACCTATTGTATCATACCTATTATGTCGTTGTATAGGCTGTATTTTGAAATGCATATTGAATGAACATTGATTTTTTTATATCTCCCAACAGGCTGCAAGGAACTGCTTAGTGAACGATTCTCTGGTGGTGAAGGTGTCAGATTTTGGAATGGCTAGGTACTGTGAAAAATGTTCTGACATGAGCAGTGAAACTATTTATAACTCAAAATGTGTCACTCAGTTAATTGTGTCATTCAGCTGACACAGAGAGTTTATTTGTTTGTGTATGATCTTTCGGAAATTAAGTGAAGTGAAATGTGGGATTATTTTGTCCTGCAGGTATGTCCTGGATGATCAGTACACCAGCTCCGCTGGGATCAAATTCCCCGTGAAGTGGTCTCCGCCTGAAGTCTACAATTATTGTAAATACAGCAGCAAGTCAGACGTGTGGTCATTCGGTAAGGACCGACATTGTGGTTTTTGGCACAGAATGCTTGTGTGCCAGGTCTTTGTAAGTGAACGTGTTGAGATCCTCCTGTCCTCCTCAGGTGTGTTGATGTGGGAGGTGTTCACAGAAGGCAGAATGCCCTTTGAAAAAAACGCAAACCATGAAGTGGTGATGATGGTCTCCCAAGGCCATCGGCTGTACAGACCGAAGAAGGCCACAGCCAACATCTACGAAATCATGCAGCTGTGCTGGTTTGAGGTATGTGTGTGCTGCAGGTTTGCCGACTCTGTGCCTGATCCATCATGCTCACAGGCGGCCTGCCTGTACTAGGTCATCACTGTGAAATCCATGTGCACTCAACATTACTTTTAAAGGCTATCCACACTTCCTCGCTGTCACGATTTATAGACGAGATAAAAATTATATTTCTTAATTCGTAAAACAAATAGAATATTGAATGAATTGTAATCGTATCCCTTAATATCACCTTTAAACCCCATGTCTGAAGTAGGTGAGGAATACTAATGGTGTGGATTATGTCATCATCAGTGGTTGCTTGTTAGTGTATATCGGCCCTTTGTTGTTTGTGGGTTATTAATGCGGTTATTTTAGCTGCGGTATGAGGAGGGTTTGTGCAGGCTGGTGCCTCAATGCGCTCACAACCCTGAGGCAACAGTGGAACAGGAAGTGTTAATGGGTGTCAGTGCGATGCATGAGCTGGCCTGCTCTGTGCTGAGGTCACTGGGTGTAGTGCCCAATGCTTCTACACTGTAACACAATACTCTCCAAGGCTGTGTGCCCCTGCAGCCAGCTACTCCAATCACACGGAGTCAGCTAACAATGCGAGCCATAACCTATAATATTAACAATGATGATTTATTACAAAAAAGCAACATGTCAGCCTACATGTCAGTTACTGATTCTGCCATTAGCCTATAAACAAACAGATCAGATGCACACAATCCAACAGGTTTTTAAAACAGGAAGTGGACGTCTAAAAGCAGGATGTTTAAATTTTGTGACTTTTTAATAGATCTGCACTTTATATTACTTGGTGTAAAAACAGTGTTTTCATATCTCATTTTTGTTTCAGTGATGCATTTAACTTTTTATCTTGTTTATTGTTATTGTAGAATTAATTAATTAATTAATTAATTAATTTATTTATTTATTTATTTTGACTGCAAAGAGTCTGTTGTTACAATTATCCCATGTTGTTTAGCACTGTGATCTAGTCTTTGACTGCTCAGTTCAAGAAATCTCCCATGTATGGATTGTAAGCGAAAATAGTTTTAATATCTTTTAAAAGAAAATGATAAAATTAAGTCCTCGCTCTCTGAATGTAACCACTTCCCCTCTCCTGTACCTTCCTTTTCATAGAAACCTGAAGACCGGCCAACATTTGCCCAGATTACTGTGCTGATCAGAGAGTTGCTGGAGGAATGGAGCTGAATCTCACATGCAAAAAGAGACATGGACTATAATATAAACATGACCTGGATCTTAGTTTTCTGCCCAGGTGCCTGCTCATTTGAATACCTCTTCCACATACGATTTGTTCTACGGCTTGCCAGAGACGCACCATGTTAAGCCACACATTTCAAATCTGTCTGTGTTGAACTATATCAATTAGAAAGTACATCTGCATGCTGCAGAAACATTCAGCCACGCATTTAACATTTCAGAAGGTTGTTTCATGCTACATTTGGAATATTTTTATAGAAGAATCCTGACATTTTGATTGTAAAGATGACTTATGTTGTAATTGATGTTAATCAAATGGTTTATACATACATATGCACATAAACAAATACATGGACATACACGCACGCATGCACACACACGTGTGCACATACACACGCACATGCAAATATGCACACACACACTTACACGCATACACACATGCCAACACGCAGACACACGGCACACACACTCACCGGTATACACACACGGAAACACATGCATGTGCACACAGATTTTTGGATTTCATACGCATACAGAATTCAGTATGACATAAAACCATTTATGAGATAATGCAATTCTTTTGTGCATAAATGTTAGGAGCCACAAATTTGATGCTAATATTTTTGTAAAATTGTTACACTAATGTTGTTTGTACTGAGATGTGAAGCTGCCGGTGACTGCTTTTCTCTAAATACAAATGTTTTTCCAAATGTTATATATATATATAATTTTATCTGGAACTTAGTTCTACCAGATATTGCGAAGAGCTTGTTCCCTGTAGAGGGAGCCAAAGTTTGTTAGACGGTTTCCGGGACGTCTTTTTATGACATTGACATGCTTATAATAAAGTGCGAAAGCTCGTATTACATTCACAGCAGCACTAAATGCATGTATTTAAGATAATCGTGGATTATTGAGGATTGAGGTATTTCGTCATCTCTGGACGCAAACCATTCAGGGCTAGTTAGACCTCCTATTAATGCAGTGAGTCCTGCACAGGCACATCATATAGTACCACTCCTGGCTGCATCGTCCTTCATGCTATTAAAACTCATTATTATAGGCTAGTCTGCAAATCTTAGTATTTTTAAAATCATGTTTCGCTGCACGCCACCGCTGGGCGACAAATGCCCTGCGGTTGGCTACTGGCTGGCTGCTTTGACCCATTTATCGGAATTACTTCTGTTTATCCCTGGGTCACATGGATTATAGCAACAGTATGATAGTCTTAGCGAATGCTTGGACTGTCATCGAAAAAGAAGCCATCGAAGCATTCAAGCCTTATGTGAGCTAGCCAACGTACTTTGTTTTGTAGTAAAAACGGAACGCCTTCTAGCATTGACATAAATCAAAGATATTCTTACTTAATGAAGTGTGAATCGCTATTGAATCTATTCGTTACACAGAATATGGTAGCTCGACGTAAACTGTTTACGATCTCTAACCACCGTACGCTACCTATATTCTATACTGTTAATTGGTTTAAAATTGCACATCCCTTGACAAAAATGTATGCAACATGAAGAGTTGGCTAAAATTATTGCGGCAACACCGGTGTGTTACTTTGCCCTGCCCACACATCCCTATGGTAACTGTAGCCCACGTGCTGTATACGTCAACAAGGGCTTGCCATTCGAATGACAAAGTCAAGAAGCAGGAGTCGAGTTTATTGATAAAATAGCCTATGCTGGTGGTAAGAAAGGAGAATTGTGGTGTCTAGTCTTTTTTTCGCTTGGAGAGGGGTTCTCTTCCTCCCTCTCTCCACTCATCCTCTCCTCCTCTCCAGCTAGGCGGGTGCCCTATTTAGAAGCACCTTGGTGTGTTTAGTTTACGTGGGCTCACCCGAGCGATTGACTCGCGCTTTCTTCCTTTCCACCCATCAACTGTGTGCCCTGTCAGTCCGCCAGACCGTCATGACTTATGTATGAACATTGCACGGATACATTAAACGCCGTTGGATACCTACTACGTAACCCGAGGAATCAAGAAGTTCCACATAGCGAGTAGCACATTGCAGAGTTCCAAACCATTATCGCGGTTTGCGCCTCCGTGGCAATCCTATACGACGTCCTTTATGACAACAAAGGTAAGGCACGATTGATCATAAAACAAGTCTTTAAATTGTGCTCGGAATGTACTTTGACACATGGTAACTTTTACTGACATAGGCTACTGTTATGCGGAGTGCCTGTTTATTTCGAGGGTGTGACATGTCAGCGAAACAGCATATCCCATGGGTGCACCTACGAGATGCAGGGCATTCAACGTAATCTTATCAATGGAAACTGCTACGGCGTCCGTGCCTCTGAACTTTGGCAGCTGAGTGTAGAACAACTGTTTGTTTCTTTGGAAGACCGCTAATATATTCAAAACAAGCATGTCAGTGCCTTTTTCGAAGCGCTGCACCTCGCAGTCGGTTTGACGGGCCATAAAGATCGTCTTTGAGATGGAGAAGTAGGACGAGTTACCTGCAAGCTAGGGTCATGTAATGTGAATGTTGTCAAAATAGCAACATTGATTACTTGGAAGTCTTGCTAGGAGCAGCACGCTGAGGCCGTTCCACAAAGCATTGCGTCAGAAATTTGTCAAGAATCGCTTTTCGTTCGGTGACAGTGTAATGCAGAGACTGTAAATGTAATGTAGTCGACTCATGCTCCGGTCGGATAAAACGAGTAATTGTAGTTGCTTTCTGTTTTGAGAATAACTCTGAAACAGATGGCAGTAACGGTTTTGCACAACTGCCCCGTATGGTATGAAATATATGGCCACGACCATTCCATCCTTATGGTTAAATGTCCTAAGCCTCTAAATGCCTTCTGGCGTTGAAGTGTTGGAAGCAGTCTTGCCGGTAAAATTTTACTATATGCGAGGGTTTATTATTAATACAATTTTCTAAAGGGAAGAATTCGCCTTGATTCCTTTTAATGATTCATTTATTCAACCTAAAGAATTGTGAAAAAATGGGTGTGGTACTCCAACACCTGATTTGTTGTGTTTTATGTCTTAGCTTATTTCAACATTGTAAATGTGTTATTTTCAATGTGACATCATTACATTACATTACATTTATTTGGCAGACATCAATATTGCTGTATTCATGTACAGTGCAGTCCATAAGTATTTGGACAGTGGAACAGTTCTTGTTTTTGCTCTAGACTACAGCGCATTGGATTTTAAATGAAGCAATCAATGAGAGGTTAAGGAGCAGACGTCTGCCTTAATTTTAGGGTATCTACATACACATCCACTCGTCCACGTTGCTATTGCAGGCCATTTTATACATATATATTTTTCAAAGCAGTAGCGTATGTACCTTTTTGTGCCATTTGTTAAATGGAATTAGTATTTCAGCACCAACAACAAAGCTTTGATACAAAAAACATTTTAAAAAATTGTTGTCTTGTTTCCCGAGAACAAAAGCAGACGTGACACAATATCCACGTTGATAAAAAATAATTCCTTGCATTGAGGGTGCTTGGGCCCTTAGCTTGTATGGGCTCTTAGTTTGTATTGCACGCAGCCACAACACGTTTTTTAATCTGCTGTAGGGCCAGATGTTATGTCTTTCCCATTGCCTGCGGGATTGTGATGGGACTGTAAAATAAACATAAAGTGTTGTGCTCAGGACTCAGAGAGCCCCAGTATGTCTCAGGTCTGCACATTACATTCCTTTTCTGAGATGCTCACCAGAAGTGTGCATCATAGATGGGGCCCTGTTGAATGTTTTGCAAAATCAATTTTTCACAATATTACAGCAGCAAAGATTGGGTTTTGTCATTACAGTTACAGCTAGATGGCATCATTACATTTACAGTTAAATTTGCATGGGTAAATGTAACCCAACCTCGTGATTTCTCTACAATCTTTCATTTCTCCTCTGGATTTTTTAAAAGTAAAAGCAGGTAGACTTTAGTTTAATAACTCCAAGAGAAAGTGTGCACTGCATTTGAAATTCTTTAAGTGCGCTCATTCAGCTCAGGAACTGGATGTTGTGCAAGTTGGCCAGTATCCAAGGATATGCCCAGGGTAGTAAGGAGTGACCTGAGGTACGGACTTTGCCTTAATTAGCTTTGTCCTGCATTTATAATTAAATACTTTTTCAGGCATTCATTTTCATAAGGATGTGGACTATAAGAGCAGACATTCTCAGATATGAAGCTGAATGATATTTGTAAGGTTTTTTATTGATCTTGTCTCTAATCTCAAAGACAAATAAAAGTGTTCATATTAGCATTCAGTCTAGGATTTTCACCTGGTTATGCAAGTTTTAAATAATCACAGCAAGACATAATATCTCTGGAGGGGAATTCCACAGCTTTGTTAGGTGGGTGAGGTTTCAAAGTCCCTGTCTGTGGTAAGTAGCGTCTTTGACCAAGAGCAAACATACTGTAAATGTTAACTTGAGCACTTACTGATTAATATTGATTACTGGCTTTTGGACTGCCTCCTAAAAGATCTAATATTTTTAACACAAAGTGACACATTCATCGATAAAAAAGGAAGAAATTTTTCAGTGACTTTTCAAGACAACACATGCACAGTCTCATCTCAACCCAAATAATGACTGCATGGACTAACAGGGCTGTTTTAGCTCTTCTGATGATCAACACTATGACTGTCATATTAATGCCGTCTCTGGGCTGTGAAACATTACTGAAAGCGGAGGAATGCCATAGAGGGCTTGTTACTGGCACTGAGTCAGTGCAGAATATATCAGACGTGTTCCAACTGCAGCCGTCGAGATGCCAGGGATTACCCAGGGAGCAGTGCACAGTGGAAGAATAGAAGGACCTTCAGGTTCGGTGGGGGTTAGTTTTGCAGTCGAGATAATGCAGATGCCGTGCTATAGGACGCTGTGCTTTTGAAAGGCAACTGGAATGACTGGTTCCGAGCGCCCTTTTCCATTCTGACTGCGTGAGCACGCCCGGGCTTTAAGCCGAGAGGAAGCCGCTTCCCCTGAAGACCTGCCCAATTGTTTACGGTGTTTTATGTCTGATGACAAAGCTGATTTGTGTGTGTGATGGGCGAGTGGGTAATGCACTGGGCTGCAGCCGGTGAGTCAGCCGGCTGGTGAGACTGTGTTAGGGAGCGTTCAGCAGACTGGTGACACTGTGTTAGGGAGCGTTCAGCAGGCTGGTGACACTGTGTTAGGGAGCGTTCAGCAGGCTGGTGAGACTGTGTTAGGGAGCATACAGCAGGCTGGTGAGACTGTGTTAGGGAGCGTTCAGCAGGCTGGTGAGACTGTGTTAGGGAGCGTTCAGCAGGCTGGTGAGACTGTGTTAGGGAGCGTTCAGCAGGCTGGTGAGACTGTGTTAGGGAGCGTTCAGAAGGCTGGTGACACTGTGTTAGGGAGCGTTCAGCAGGCTGGTGAGATTGTGTTAGGGAGCGTTCAGCAGGCTGGTGAGACTGTGTTAGGGAGTCAGCAGGCTGGTACACTGTGTTAGGGAGCGTTCAGCAGGCTGGTGAGACTGTGTTAGGGAGCGTTCAGCAGGCTGGGGAGACTGTGTTAGGGAGCGTTCAGCAGGCTGGTGACACTGTGTCAGGGAGCGTTCAGCAGGCTGGTGACACTGTGTCAGGGAGCGTTCAGCAGGCTGGTGAGACTGTGTCAGGGAGCGTTCAGCAAGCTGGTGACACTGTGTTAGGGAGCGTTCAGCAGGCTGGTGACACTGTGTTAGGGAGCGTTCAGCAGGCTGGTGAGACTGTGTTAGGGAGCGTTCAGCAGGCTGGTGAACTGTGTTAGGAGCGTTCAGCAGGCTGGTGAGACTGTGTTAGGGAGCGTTCAGCAGGCTGGTGACACTGTGTTAGGGAGCGTTCAGCAGGCTGGTGACACTGTGCTAGGGAGGGTTTGGCTCAGCTTTTTCTTGAGGAAAGTACCTGTTGCTATTGGCACAGACACAACAACACGCACGCAGGCAGGCAGGCACGCACTCACACACACACACATACACACACACTCATGCACACAAACACGCATGCACACATGAACTTTTTAACTGTACTTTTAAAGATGTATAATAAAGGCAGCAGTAGCAGTATTCCTAAATTCACTTCTTGTTGTATAGATACTGATACCCAGTAGCTGCAACACAGGGGGAAGAAAAAGACAAGCACATAGGCACTCTCTAAAACTGCTATGACCTTCATACATTATAAATATCACTCAAACATCACATGATGTGCAAAGCCTTTTTCCTTAAGAACCCCCAGCACCCCCCCCCCCTTAATCTTCCAGTACCATCTTTGGACATGAAGTGTACCTCCCACTCTTTGTCTCTTCTGTACTGTTGTCGGCTAATGGAAGTGATCTAATTACCGGGAGAGAGACAGCTAGAGTGCAGGCGATGGCTGAATAAGATGCTCAGTCTGCTGCTGCTTCCGCTGCTCGGCTGTGCGTTTGGTTTATTGAAGTGGCTGCTCCTCTGGCTGCTTGGAAATGATCAGGCCCGAGACGGACCTGGGAAAAGGAGGGGCCATCATTGATCTGCTTACATCTTACTGACCTGAATTTTACTCAGTTTGCCTGTGATTAGAAGCTGATGCATCATCACTAATGATCGCCATTAAGGGGAACGTTAATCAGTCAATTTTACTGGACCAGGATTCAACCGTATGCCCTTGATTGCCATGGTTTGTGATTGCGTTTTTGTTGTAAAAATTTATAAACTTTGCACTTCGCAGATATGTAGAACAGAGCGAGCCTCGTTAGATCTTTCACATTTTGCGCATAAGCCATGTTGTGTTCCTGTATTTTCGTCTCTTACCTCTTCGCAGAGGGTTCTGGGTAGAACAGGCAGTCACATGGTGCCTTAATGATGTGGGTGCCATTGTCTCCCATCTTCTGTGAGCCTGCAACACAATCCCGCACTGCTGCAGACCTGGCCTCCAACTCAATTAATGGATTGATTTAGTTTTATGTTTCTCGTCCTCATATGATATGTGTTATTACCAGAGAACAGTAATGGATTTAGGGAGCTATAAGGAGGCATTGTTTCCTGTGCATACATGCGGTGTTTACTCATGAGGGAAATGACAGGAGCAGCATCTCCAGCTCGTGTACAGGACACAGATTCACAGCCTGTCCTATTATCTGCTAATGGAAATGTCCGTCTCTTTCTCTCTGTTTCTTTCATGCACGTCCATGTTTGTGCACAAGCTTCCGCACACAACGCACAATTGACATCGCTCAGATAGGTGGAGCAGTGAAATTGAATAGCTGTTATTAATGGGGGTGAATACACCTGAATAATACAGCTGCATGTCCGAGAAAGATTAGACTGGGAAGTGGCCCCCGTCTCCCGAGCTGTCCCAAAAGCAGATTTGGGTCGGGACAGCGTACCCTCTCGCACCCTTAAGCACCACTCCGCTCTGCTTCTGTTCTCTGTTTGTACCACACATATGAAGTCTGCTGGTGATGCATGGAAAACAGAGAAATCTGCCGCCTCAGTGCTGAATTTCCTGTGTAAGCACAGGAGGAGGTCGTGTCACCTGTTCATGTGTGTGTGTGTGTGTGGGTGTGTGTGTGTGTGTGTGTGTGTGTGTGTGTGTGTGTGTGTGTGCGTGTGTGTGTGTGTGTGTGTGGGTGTGTGTGTGTGCGTGTGTGTGTGTGTGTGTATGTCAGCGTTTAATGCAGGTGTCACCCGGAGGAGCCTTAACAAATCAGAGGGAGGTTCTGTTATGACATGAAATATGAGCTGAGTATTTATTTTAATAAAATAACAATGGCTGTGGATCGCCAGAGGTGATAAGTTTGTGCATGAATGCATGAAACTAGCTAATCAATATGGTGTCCTTACTGTAAATGTCGGATTCACTATAATCCCTGATCATGTATGAATTAGAAATAATATTGACTTTGACGCCTGAATTTGGAGGGACAAGCTGGGGAGTGAGGGTCACTCTAATGTGCTGACAGTTGAATGCATATGTGAAACTGCAACGGGCATTTCACGTTCCAAAGGGAGTTTATTACAGTATAAGCACTTTCTTTAGGAGGAGGAGTGGAGCAGCATGGTGGGTGTCTGTCTCTTTGGAGCTCGTAATGCACTCAGTCTAATGTTATACCGCACCTCTTTTGCGTCCTGTACCCTTGCTGATATGCCAGCTCTTCTCTGCTGATTTCATAATCTCTGAAGAAGCTAAAAATAGCCCCTGCGCATCCGCGCACTCCGTTTGAGTTTGAGCGCAACGCAAAACAGAGTCTCCCCCTGCCTGTCTTTCAGCAGGGTCCATCTGGGCTTTACCCCACCCCCAGCAGAGGGGGGGGGGGGGATTTGGGGGGGGCAGAACCAGGCCCCACCCACTACAAAGCTGAACGGCACCAAACGAATGTGCCGGAGATCGCCGTGCCGACAGCACCCATTATGAGGTCAGACGATGACAGACGGGATGTTCGTTAATGTGGAAATTCTTCCCTTTTTTTCCCAGTGTGGGTCAGTAAATGCGCACACTCACAGGGACATGACAGGTTTCGCTGGATCAGTCTCTCCTCGCTCACATTCTTCTCAGCGCTCTCGGTCTGTGTCCTTCACGTGACCAGCTCTTGGCAGCGGTGATCTCTGGTTATAATCCCCGATTAGTGGGTGGATCAAAGGCCTGGTCTCTATTGTTTAGCCCTCCGAAAAGCACCAAGCGTTAACGCTCAACCGTTCGCCCGTCTTTGACTGCTAACGGAACGGGCCGTGACCTGTCCAGGGTGTGGACAGGTAGCGTTCTGAGTGCCGTTCTCACCCCCGCTCTGATACGGGGGGGGGGGGGGGGTTGGGGGTCTGCATTGGGCTGGGGAGATGGACGGATGAGGGAGGGGTTAAATTTGTTTACATTTAATTTTAATTTGGCTGTGTCAAGCCTCTGAAGCAGTCGCAGTGCTGACCCAGGCTAATGCAGAACGGTCTTTGTCTCTCGTCTTGTCTGGAGTCGGCCTCTTCACGTTCGTGCTGATTTTCGATCGGTTCGCCTCGCGTCGCTTGCAAATGAGTGTGCTGTGGGTTTTACTGTTTAAACACTCGCTGTGGCTAAAGATCAGCGGCTGTCCAATGAGAATAAACCAGGTTGCAATACAGGTAATGTGTTAGTGAAATGAATGGATTGAAAGGAAAGCAACCGTGTACTTGCTGATGGAAGGTCACAGGATGGAAGGTCACAGGTCCATCTGTGAGCTGTGAATGTTTGCTGCACATGTAGCCCAGAGACTACAGTTATTTGATTTCTGTTTACGCTTTCATTTTCATATCATAGTTTAATCTGATTTCAGGACGGTTAACATCTCACAAGGGAAAACTATGTGTCTCAAAAACAGAATCTCTGTGGGACTTTGTGTGTACTAAATAATTGCAAACACAGAACTCCTGCAGTGTTAGTGCAGTGTTAGTGCAGTGTTGGTGCAGTGTTGGTGCAGTGTTGGTGCAGTGTTGTGCAGGTTGTCAGTGTTGGTGCAGTTGGCAGTGTTAGGCAGTGTTGTGCAGTGTTGTGTGTGGTGCAGTGTTGTGGTGTTAGGCAGTGTTAGGGCAGTGTTGGTGCAGTGTTGGTGCAGTGTTAGGGCAGTGTTAGTGCAGTGTTAGTGCAGTGTTAGCGCAGTGTTAGTGCAGTGTTTGTGCAGTGTTATTGCAGTGCTGGACTCCTCTGCGTGTTTCTGTGGCAGACGGTTCGTCGGGTGTGTCCCTAAGTGGCTCGTTTTCCTAAGTGACGTGCCCGTCGGCGCTGATGCCAGCTCCCTGGCGCCAGTGCGCCACGGCGTGCCCGACGTGTGGCTGGCTGTGACTGCTGGAGAAGACCACGGGCTGCTGGGTGAGCGCAGATTAACTGGAGAGCGGCCAGCTTGCCAGCTGTGTCACGCTGCACGCGCCGCTGCGTCGGTGTCATCCATTAAAACACGATTTTTTACTGCAGTTTAATTTGTCACTGTTAATCCATCGCTTGGTCTCTGTGGATTTTGACTGCCCGTCATAATCCACACTCAGGGCGGCTGCATCCTTCTCTAATCTTTGTTTTTGGCTCATGGAATTTATTAATACGCACTGACGATGCGAAGAGCGGCTGGGAACGCTGGCGGTGTGTGACTGCGCGGGACCAGCGGAGATAAAAACCTAAAAGCAGTGAAAACGCTCTGGTGTTATTTATAAGAACCTGGAGAGGCTGAGGCGTGCCTGCCCTGCTGAGGCTCAGCGAGGGGGCGGGGCTTCTGGAGAGGCTGAGGCGTGCCTGCCCTGCTGAGGCTCAGCGAGGGGGCGGGGCTTCTGTTTACCTTGTTTCCTGCTGGGATAGGCTCCGCCCTTTTAAGGAGTGTTGAGGCGCACGCACACGCACACACACACACACACACACACACACTCGTTCAGCGCTGCAGCGGTGGATGAGACACAGGGATACCGCGCGGTGCGTGCCAGTGTGACTGCGGGATTTCTGGCGCCTCCGAGCCGTTGCTGTACAGCCAAGAGTCTCTCGCCTGGGGAGGGAAGAGCACCTGGCCGACAGGCGGGGGGGGATCTGACCCCTTCCTGCCCCCATTTTCGCAGCTCTACCTTTCATCCACGGAGCCAGGGTGAGTCGGGGTGTGGAGAGCGGAGGGGGGGGGGGGGGGGAGGGGCGACTTAACCCCCAGGGGGTAGGGACTCCCCAGCGGGGAGAAAGGCGTTCACAGGACTGGAGCGTGTTGCTGTTTAAGAGAAAGGGCAGGGCAGGACAAGGCTTCTGGGAAGGAGCCTCCAGGATATCATATTCCATACGTAGCAGTGCCTGTTCTGTAGAGCAGGGAGATTCTGAGTGCACGGGAGTGTAAAGCACTCTGACTCCTGGGGAACGGCTGGCGGTGTGGTCATAGACCGCTGAGAGTGGGTGTGGCTTACTGAGCGTGGCAGAGCGCATGGCGACTTTAAGTGCTTTGGGGGTTAGTGTATTTATGTGTGTGTGTGTGTGTGGAACTGGAGAACTGGGGCGTGGTGGTGGTGGTGGGGGGGGGGGGGGGGCAGTTATTGTGCATGTGGAGAGCTGCAGAGATGTTATTTTCCAGTGCAGATACATCTTCTCTCAAAAGGGCTCGATGTTGTTGCTTCTTCAGAACACTCAGAATGTGGTTTTCCTCCAAACGCCAGAAAGATGTGTTCATGTGCGGAAGCATATTAGCATGTATGTAATTACAGCGGAAGGTGGCACGCAGGGAGACAGCTCTTTACATGTACAAACAAACTCCCTGTTCCTGTTTCTCTCATCATTGTGAAGCAAACAAGTAGGGCAGCATTGCCAATCCAAATATGAAAAATACCTACTGAGTAACACATTAGTGGAAAAACGTATCCTTACACAGCACCTATCTTTTTATAGTACTTTTTGACTGCAAAACTTGTGACAAACCTGAAACCTGAGAGATGAGTGAGCACATACACACACGCGCATGCGCAGACACACACACAAGCAGTCACGCAAACACACACAACCATGCACATGTGCATACACAAAGGAGTAAGGAGATAAAGCTTGCACAACTGCACCTACTAAATTAATGTAATTTAATGTACTGTATTGTAATAGGCATTTTTAATAATGACTGTGCCTGGGTAAGTCTCATTCTCTTGCCTTAGTCTTGGACCTTTGGCCTGGTCTTGGTTTGCACTACCTTTCCCAGTCATTGTCTCTGTCTGGAAGCATACCTCTGTCCTGGGAACCCCGCTGTGTTAAACTCCAGCCCCCACCATCCCCACTTTCTCTCAAGGCACCTGTATGGAGTCCCAGCTGTTAGCCTATTGTACTTTCCAGGGAGGTGTCTGGTTTCAATGAAACCTCGCTTCTCTGTGTGCTATCAGGTCCAACAGGAGCGTGGACAAAAAAATGTGGGGTCAACCCAAACATCCCGCGGTTCACGTTTCCCATTCAGAGGAGGACAAAAGTCTGCAGGCGACCGGCCTGCCTTCCCTACTTCATCCCACTTACAAAGTCCCTGTGTGGGTTAACCCTTTACTGTGTGAGACCGCAAATATGCCACTGGAACGTTCTTAACTGAACATTCTGACGCTGGTGATGTAACAATCGCTTCTGGCAACTGAAAGCAGTGGAGTTCTGGAACACTGACTTGGAATTTTGAACATTCCAAAACACCTTCTCTTCAGTGGGCTAGAGGTGTGTGTTCGTATGATCTTTAGGCAGCGAAACCAGGAAAGGGAGGATCCACAGAACTTTGCTTCGGGCGTGGTTATGGATCTGCCAGTGAACTTTGTACTAACCACCCCCACCCCCACAAACGGTGTTGCACATACTGCAGATAAAACAAACAGAAGAGGATTGCAGGGAAACTTTATATCTAGTTTTTAAACAGAGATATTTCTTTTTGAAAAACTGAAGTTGAAAATGACTGGCATTTTGATGGCAGATATGCCACCTGCCATGTTACACCTTGGGTGCGTATGCCCCTTACAATTACAACAGTTTGCTGGTATGTTCATGCATACCACTCACAGTGTATTTAAACCATGCTGAGAATGTTATCCCCCACTTGAATTGCTGTAACCTTTTCATTCATGCGAATCTTGCTTTGTTATTTTTAACTACTGAATGAAGTCTGGGTCTGTCTCTCTCACACACACACACACACACACTGTTTTCAGCAGATCAGTTTACTGTACGGTCACATGACCTCATTTGATTTTCATTTTCTAACCAAAGCTCAGAGACAAAAAAAAAAACATTTAAATACAGCAAGGGCATCAGGTTGAGCTAGTGTACATCAGTAGTTTTCCCTTGTATCCATGCTGGTTAGTGTGTGCGACATCATGTATGGCATTTAGAACATGCAAAAGCAGCGTGACGCCTTGCAGTCTGCATGTCTGGGTGGGTCGGGTTGAGAGAGCACAGCTGATAAGAATCTGAGGCTGTAGTGGCCATAAAACTTCAGGTGAAGTGGTGACGCCATTTCTTTCTCATTCAAATTGGGTTTGGCCAGCAGAGGAGCAGTGAGAGGTAGCAGGGAGGGCCCGGGACTGAAGGAGAAACCCTTTAAAGGGTTCCCTCAGAGCCAGATCCCAAAATAAATAAATAAAAATTAAAATAATGAGATTCAGTCAGATTATTTACTGTGGAACCTGGATTCTGTCCACTACACTGGATTTGCATTTGCAGAGCGGCTTCTCAGAACCCCTTGCACCTGCAGGGGCGGCGTGTTCTAGGCAAATGTGACGCAGCCCGTCTTTCTGCAGAGGTCACTGTTGATGTTTTACATGTATGAGGTAATGCGCTTCAGCCCCTGCGGCTCAGGCAGACGGGGGCTTCTCCGCGTTACCGAATCCCTCGTGCACGAGGTCAGAATTATACTCATGATTACGGACAGCAAAATAGTGAGCAAAATAGAAAACTTTGGACAAATAGTTCATATGCTGACGGCTGATGCCTTTTCTTGGGTGTGAGGAGTTCTCGTCTGTGGCATTCCGAAGTTTACAATGCTAGGCTCTTTTCCCCATGTGCCTTATATAAAAGATATCCAATTTATTGCCTGCACAGAGCAGCTGCTTTCCGTACGCAGCTCACCGTCTGGCTGCGCAGAGCAGCTGCTTTCCATGCGCGGCTCACCGTCCGGCTGCGCAGAGCAGCTGCTTTCCGTACGCAGCTCACCGTCCGGCTGCGCAGAGCAGCTGCTTTCCGTGCGCAACTCACCATCCAGTTTCTGGTCTCGTTCCAGATGACATGGCGGCCCCAGTATCGCACGTCCAAGTTCCGGCACGTGTTCGGCAAGGCCGCCGCCAAGGAGAACTGCTACGACGGCGTCCCCATCACCCGGAGCGTCCAGGACAACAACTTCTGCGCCGTCAACCCGCACTTCGTCGCCGTCATCACAGAGTGCGCCGGGGGCGGAGCCTTTCTGGTCCTCTCCATTCGCCACGTGAGGCCCCGCCCACCTCCAGCTCTGCCTTTCTGGCGATAGTGATGCGGCGATACTGCAGACCTCAGCTAATGACCCGGAGAGTGCCATTTTGGGCACCTGCATGATTCCAATCCAGTGACGCCTCGCTGGAAGAAAGGTGGCCTGACTTTTCCGTTCTGCTGGTCTTTTCAGACGGGGAAAGTGGACCCCCACCACCCGCGAGTGTGCGGCCACAAGGGGAACGTGCTGGACATCAAATGGAACCCCTTCAACGACTTCTGCATCGCGTCCTGCTCTGAGGACACTACTGTGAGTCATCACCCCGCCAACCTGACATCCTCTTCCTGCGTCCTGCACAGTCACACGCCCACAAGTCCTGCACAGTCACACACCCGCAACGTCCTTCATTGTCACACACCCGCCACATCCTTCACAGTCACACACCCGCCACATCCTTCACAGTCACACGCCCGCCACGTCCTTCACAGTCACACACCCGCCACATCCTTCATTGTCACACACCCGCAACGTCCTTCATTGTCACACACCCGCCACATCCTTCACAGTCACACACCCGCCACATCCTTCACAGTCACACACCCGCTGCTTCACAGCACTGCTCATTCACAAATCCCACCCTTCCAACCCACAGCGTAGCCGGAAATTGGGCCTGCAGAGGAGCAGGCGGTGCCAGAACTTCCTAGGCAGACAGTCCCAGTTGGACGTGGCGGCTCAGCCAAGATAAACGGGTTGAATACTGGCAGCACAAACATTAGGCATCATCCGGCGCATACTGTCTCTTCAACACAGTCAGACTATTTTCACACATTCTGAAACTGCATTAGAGAAATTGATCCAGATTGAAGCTAATATCCACTATTTGCTGGAGGTGTTTGGTTTATTTAAGCCGCTGTGGTGTACACTGTGCAGTACACATGTAACGTGCACATTCTTTTCCAGGTGAAAATCTGGGACATTCCAAAGCATGGCGTAATGAAGGACATCACGGTCCCCACGAAGGAGCTGCAGGGTCACTCTCGGAGGGTGGGGTTCATCGAGTGGCACCCCACCGCCAGCAACGTGCTCTTCAGCACGGCCTACGACTACAAGGTACCAAGCCGAGCCTCGACCAGTTCCTATGGGTCTCAAACACTCAATCCAGGCCTCAACCAGTTACTATGGGTCTCAAACACTCAATCCAGGCCTCAACCAGTTCCTATGGGTCTCAAACACTCAATCCAGGCCTCAACCAGTTACTATGGGTCTCAAACACTCAATCCAGGCCTCAACCAGTTACTATGGGTCTCAAACACTCAATCCAGGCCTCAACCAGTTACTATGGGTCTCAAACACTCAATCCAGGCCTCAACCAGTTACTATGGGTCTCAAACACTCAATCCAGGCCTCAACCAGTTACTATGGGTCTCAAACACTCAATCCAGGCCTCAACCAGTTCCTATGGGTCTCAAACACTCAATCCAGGTCTAAACCAGTTCTTATGGGTCTCAACGCCTTGTTCGGAGAATAAAAGTCCTCCCCAGTATTTTGTTCCAGTCACCTGGATTTGCTAATTAACACAATTCTTCAGCCAGGAGGTGGGACTAATCAGTGAACTCAGCTGCCTGATTTCCTGGGTTGGAAGAAACACACGGCAGGACTTTTTACTTTCTGACCCCGGGACTCCCCCCTCTGCGGTACGCAGGTGATGGTGTGGAACCTGGACACGCCGGAGCAGGTGATCAAGAACCCGGTGAAGACCATCAGCGAGCACTCGGACCTGGTGCTCTCCATGAGCTTCAACACCGACGGCAGCAGGCTGGCTACGTCCTGCAAGGACAAGAAGATACGCATCATAGAGACTCGCACTGGGAGACTCCTACAGGTGTGTGTGTGTGTGTGTGTGTGTGTGAGTGTGTGAGTGCGCGTGTGTGTGTGTGAGTGTGTGTGTGCGTGACTGTGTCCATGCGTATGAGAGTGTGTGTGTATGTATGTGCATGTGCATTTTTCCAGCATAAGTTCGCAATACACACTTGCTTGATTTCCTTGTGTGGCAGATTTGATGACTATTAAAAGTTATATACTCATATCATGTATTGTATTACATTTTATTTGGAATGAAACTGAATTATGAGCTTTTGAAATGAAAACCTTGAGAGATGTTTACTGAGCTTAGCACAATATTTTCTGCGCAAGGGAGTGACACTCTTTTTGTGAATGAAAAGACCCTCATGCTGCTATCCCACTGCTATGTCCACATCCCCGGCTACACAAATACACACGTCACCTTCACAAAGCGTGTGTGTGCCTGCGTGCATGCGAGTGTGTGTGTGTGTGTGTGCGTGCATGCGAGTGTGTGTGTGTGTGTGTGTGTGTACATGCATGCGTGCGTGCGTGTGTGTGTGTGTGTGTGTACATGCATGGGTGCGTGCGTGTGTGTGTATGTGCGTGTACACATGTCACCTCCACAAAGCTGGGCCTGAAGCGAGATTAAAATAGATGAGTCATACACACCGGTCTGTTTGTAATAGATTAGGCTGTACAATGCCACCTCTTGCATGTCATCTTCAAGAAGTGCTGTCTCTCCATTTGTGTTTATCAAAAAAACATTGTTAGTTTGTCAGGGTCTTTATCACCCCTACGGGGAAATTTGTTCTGCAGCACAGTGACAACAAAAAAAACAATAAATGCACCCACAACAAACAGATAAACATAAAAAATATTGAAAACATTAAGGGCGCAAAAAATATTGAATGGAAGAATGAATACATAAATAAAAAACTTTTAAATTGTGAACTCAGCATTAAGCCATGCACTGATGAAACGGTCCTTGACGCTGGCAGGACTTGATGCGATGTCTGTCTCTGCTCTTGCCACCTGCTTTCAGGAAGCGAACTGCAAGTCGCATAAAGCCAGCAAGGTGTTCTTTCTGGGGAACCTGAAGATGCTCCTTTCAACAGGAAACTCGCGGTGGAACCACAGGCAAATAGCTCTGTGGGATCAGGTAATAGGAACAGCTGTTTCCTTATATTGCTAAAACAATTAATGGGTAAATCAAAAGCATGGAATGGTAATAGTTTCAGAGTTTTTCCTGCTTGGATTTAGATCAAAATGGCAGTACACCACACACAAAACTAATAACACAGTCATTGATTGGTGTAAAACAAATACCATGAGCAATCATTGGTCTAGTTACGGATTTTCGGGTGTGCTAAAAGTTTTTTCACGTCGCAGGAGGACCTGTCGGTGCCGCTGGCAGAAGAGGACCTGGATGGCTCCTCTGGTGTTCTGTTCCCCTTCTATGACCCTGATACTCACATGCTGTACCTAGCTGGAAAGGTATGTCTGCATTTATAACTCACCTGGTGATCCGTTATTGTGCTCAACGCTGTGCTCTGTATTTAAGGGTGACTTGTGCAGATGGGTAATCTGGAGTGAGAGCGCTTTTCCTGTGTGTGTGAAACCAATGATGTCTGTCTGTTTCCAGGGCGACGGTAATATCAGATATTATGAAATCAGCTCGGAGAAACCCTACGTGCAGTACCTCAGCGAACATCGTTCCATCCTCCCACAGAAGGGAATGGGTGAGCTCAGTTCATTTAGGGGAACTGGTTGATTGTGTTTTAAAATGAAGTTACCCATATCAGTTACGGTTCTGCTGCACCTTCCTAGTTTCTGTTGTGAAATGTTGCTGGGGCTCGGTGTTGAGAGCTTTAGTAACTCTGACGGTGCAGTTAAAGGGGAGGTGACGGGCATCACGCTGTGAGGTTTCACTGATCTTTAGAACTGTGTGATTAGTCGTGTCATTCGTTGTTCTCACGTCTCCACCCGTTAGCATGGCTAACATTGTGATCAGCCAGTCCACACAGAGCCAGCGTTGCATCTGCAAGGCAGGGCATTTAATCTGTTTCTGGAGTTCCTTGTGTCTCCTTTATTGTTTTCTTAGTCCTGCTGTTTACTTAATTAATGAAATTTTTAATTATAGTTGAAGACTGTAGTTGAAGTTTATGACCTTATCTACTTTATTTCTGTTGTTTACTTAATTAATTAAATTTTGAATGATAGTTGAAGACTATCGTTAAAGTATATGACCTTATCTACTTTATTTCTGTCTCTGAATTCCTTACTGTGGTTTAATATATGAGTGAACTAATATTGGTACATACAGCCAGTAGGTAATTTGTAATAAGTTGGCCATAAAACATGTGATGTCATTGACCCCGCCCTCCGCTCCTGTCTCCCAGGGGTCATGCCAAAGAGGGGTCTGGACGTGTGCTCCTGCGAGGTGTTCCGTTTTTACAGGCTGGTGACGATCAAGAGCCTCATCGAGCCGCTCTCCATGATCGTCCCGCGCAGGGTGAGAGAGACTCAGCTCAGTCCGCTTTTATTTGTGTGGCGCTTTTTACAGGGAGCTGTCACAGTGATGCTTTACAGAGCAGCAAGGCAAGAGACAGAGCAAACAGAGCGAACACCAGGCCCCAGATAGCCAGCACATGAGGTAAAGAACTCCCAGTGGGGAGAAATCTCGAGAGGAACCTGGCTATAGAGGGGGAGCCCGTCCTCTGCTGGCCGGCCTGGTGTCAAGTAGCGGTAGAATGAAATGTAGCGGAAATGCTGTAAGGGGTCTATCACAGTGCAGAGAGCGCCCCCATCTGGCCAGATCAGAAAGGCTGGCGGTAGCATAATTAGCGGTAGCGTTGCCCATGAACTTTAATATTGTTTCATATGATTGTTTTTAGTTATTTTTAATGTCTTGGTTAGTAACAAGCTTTGAAAGTTCTCTGGGATCTCCGGACATTTTTATCAGATTTTACTCCTACAGATAAGGAGTTAACTAATTTAAAATGCCTATTAGGCCCAGGTGTGCTGTGAATGGTGTGTTATAGGAGGCAGAATCGTTGCCATGAGTGTAAAATCTCAGTACAGAACGCAGAGTTTTTGTATGAGATGCACTGAGGCTGCGTACCTGCAGTAGAGAGGGCTGTTTGAGCTGAGCTTGCTTTCTGTCCTCTGCGCAGTCGGAATCATACCAGGAAGACATCTACCCCATGACCGCAGGGGACCGGCCAGCGATGACTGCGGGAGAGTGGTTTACGGGGATGGACAAAGGTGAGGACCGCACAGATTGACAAAAAACTCTCAGACATTTACTTTTTAACTGTCAATGGGCGTTATCAGTTCATTTTTCCACAATAACAGATAAAATAAGACTAAATAATTTGACCTGTAACATTTTGATGTGGCGAGTGTTTTATTTTCCTAATTTATGTGAAATAATGATATTGCTGTTGATCCACGCTAGGCCCAGTCCTGATGTCCCTGAAGCCTGGGAGTAGATTAGCAGACCTGTACCCAGAGAAGGACACATCCCTGGGGGGCACGCCCTACCAGAGCCGGGCCGGGCTCCTGGAGCTCAGTCCCCTGGAGGGCCAAGACGCTAAGGGCCCAAACACCCTCAATGCCCCGTCCAAGGAGGACCAGACCCAGGGCACAGTCTGGACCACCACGTCCAATGGGTGCGAGCTCATGCAGTGTTCCCCTCCTAAAACTGAGAACGAGGTACGGTGGCTTTCAAATGAGGGCTGGGCGGGGGGTGTGGGGGTGGAGAGGAGAGGAGAGGGGGAGGCTTATTAATTAGTTCAGGCAAGTTGGGTTGCCAGATTTAAAATTTATACTGACAGTTTGTGTGTGTGTGCGTGTGTGTGTGTAGCTCCGACAGGCGTTTTTCCAGCAGCAGAATGAGATTCGTCGGCTAATGGATCTGCTGAACCAGAGGGATGTGCGGATTAAACAGTTAGAGCTGGAAATCAACAATGTGAAGAACTCACGGGGACCACCATGACACCTGCCAGGTCCCCCCGCACCCCCCCGGGGACCACCATGACACCTGCCAGGTCCCCCGCACCCCCCGGGACCACCATGACACCTGCCAGGTCCCCCCCCACAACCCCCCCTACACCGCACCCCCTCCCCCCCACTGCACCCCTCACCCCCCCGGGGACCCTTTCTATGAATGTAACTCCAGGGCTGCACGGTGCATCCTCTCATCGTCCCTTATGTAAATAGCTTTTAATTCAAAATCTTCCTCCTAAGATAGGCACTGATTTTTTATGTTAACTGACCAATTCTAAAGGGGACCTTTAGCTTTAAAAAAAAAAGAAAAAAAAAGAATATTTTTTAAAAAGTTGAGCTGGAAGATTATCTCATGCAGCATGCACTGTATTTTTACTGGAACATATAATTACTTTTCCTTTGTAAATATAATATATTTTAAATGGGCCCTAAAGGACAGGGGTTTGGCCCCTGACAGGTGGAGACCTGGCCGTGTGCTGTTCCTGGGTCTTACTATAACCCACCCAGGTGCCTTCTGCTCATTTCAGCGATGTCACAGATATGCAAATTCGCTTTTTACATTTAAAAATGTACATGTGCCTGTGTTCAATGAATGATGTGGGTGGTCTGCTTGTCAAAGTCTAGGACAGAGGAGACAGAACTTCTGTAGGTGACTGTTTGGTTTTTTAAATGTTTTTTTCCCCAGTTTTGAATGTCAAACCACATAATGACAAACCAGTCCTCTGAAACATGTTAGGAGTCGCACGGCCAGTGTAGCACCCCCCTGTGCGTCTGCCTTGACACAGTCCATATCAGGCCATGGGACACGTTCATTTATGTGATTTATTTTATGTATTTAAACTATTGTACATTAATGTTGTTATCTCAAAACCTGCATCAAAAGAAGTGCTTTATACTTAGTTTATTGATAGAACTATTTGAGTTGGTTGGTTGAACTCTCGACAGTGAAGCACCTAAACGGTTTTTGATGTCTGATTCTGTGAGATATAACTTAAACTAACAGCAGTGAAAAATTAATTTGACCGCTTTTTCAATTCTTCTGACTGCCTAGTTGCATGTCCAATCCCAAGGAGGGACATATCCCCTTGTAGTCTTTGTACCTTAGTTAGACTTGTTTCTGTTTTTTTATTGCTTTTAGTTACATTTTTATATTTCTGAAAAAAGAAAAAATAATCTCTAACTCGCCAAATGAATAATTGTGAACAATATTTCATATTATGTTTCCCTGAGACCAGACTGTAACTGTCAAACCAAAGAGCTAGATTCTGTACTGCCCGTACTGGTCCCCAATAAACTACCCAGAATCCTTTGCCACACAGCAACTGCCTGTGTGACAGTTCCTCATTGGTAGAATCAAGTGTATGCATTTCATTTGCAGCGAGGAACTATTCAGTCTAGCTGTAAATCCTTGACATAGTTTGTTTTACAAATTACTGAATACTATCGAGTTAAAAGTTTAGAACCATAATAGTTTATCAAAATCTTTAAGGGCAAATTAAAGAACAATTTAAATCTGCACTCACGCCAACAATGCAGGGTAGCATTAGCCGTAGTTTACTTTAATCTGCACTGCTGCGATGCTTTGCACCGTCCGCTCAGTTCTTTGCGCTTAATGATGCTGCAGTGATGGATCTCATTTGCGCAGTGTTTTCCTCAGAGCTGTCTCAGAGACCACAGCAAGGTAAACTGAGCCCTTCTGGTCAAAGATATATTACTCATCTGTTAGTGTTGTGCTTGATGGATATTCCAGGAACTGTGCCTAAAACCACTGGAAATCTGTTCTTTTTAATAAAACGTTCCTAATCGGAGCACTGTAGCAGAATATAAGTACTGTGCTTGCATTATATTCCTGATCTCAGGACCTGTCTGAATTATATTTTGCCCTCTCTAAAAACAAGGGAACAAATAATACATACTAATGCACTGTAGAGGGGGAACATATAAATGTCTTTTTTTTTTTTTTTTAAACCAAGACTGCGCAAATGTAGCATGGAAATTATTTTCTTATCAGGTACACTATGTAGTGTTTTTCTTTTTAATCTCCCTTAACTCTGTAATTTATGGAATCAGGATTCTCATCTAGCATGTTGGTGGACTCCACCTGTGTGTAATAAAGCTGGACTCAATGGTATGGACCCAAAATCTTAAGACATCCTGCTGTCATCGCTTAATTTACATGTCCTTATGTGCTTAAGAAATGTTGGATGGGATAGTTCTCAGGTGTGCTTTTAAAGTACAGTTCATAACATTTGAGAGAGCGGTGATAGATACATTAAATCAGTATAGGGATATTTCCTGTTGACATCTGCTAAACAAATATATTCGTTAGAATTAGGAGACGTGTTCTTCAATCTCTTGCTGGTTCATACTTGAAACGGTGAGCTCACGTCAAGTCTTAATGTTTTATAAAACGGGTAACACAACAAAAAAGACCAAATCACTTCTGACACTGTTGTAAATTCATATCAGTGGCCTAATTACAGGTCATTTTATGAGGTGCAATATTTAACCACAATACTGTCTGTGGTTTGGGAATATTTGCCATTCGTCTCTTTATTGAGTAATCCAGAAGAACGCTTAAAAAAATTAATGGAGTCTAATTTAATAACCGTAGGAAAGAATTCTCTTGTTATTATCGTAGGGCAATAAAAGCCTGGTGTTTCTGTGCCTAAAAAAACCCAGTTTATTATGTTTTACTGTATTGTGATCTCATAACCATTCTGCACGTTGCAACACACAGAGAAAATGTGAAAAAATATAATCTTTAACAGAATTTTTTAACCCATTCAAAACAAAGAAACAAACCAATTAAAATCATAATCGGACATAACATTGTTTTGAGTCTTTTGTGTGTGAAAAGTACTTAAGCACTATCTGTAGCCTACATTTTACCATATGCATGTTATTGATTTGTCTAAACATGGCAAGCTTAAATCAGAATTAATCAGAAAAAAATTGATATTGCAATTAAATCTACAGGCAGTAAACAGAAAACGGCAACACGGTCGAAGCATTCTATAATTCCATACGGTGTATTTCTTTTGGGACGGTTTGGGGGTAGGCTTATACACTCACCGGGCAAGGTGAGTTTTTTGTAAGGTTTTTTTAAGGGCACAGAGCGATTATCTTGACTTTTTGTTAATTAATTTCACCTGGCAGAGAGGGGAACCTATAAAGGTGACACAGAACCAATCCGCTAGGATTAGAGGAGCAAAGTGTTATACATGCAGTTAAACATATTTAAAGATCGTCTCGGTCGCCGGATCAAAACGCAATATAGCACTAAGAAAGGACCACAAGTCGTTCTGTACCTCGTTTCTTCCAACCGTTGCATTTTGGAGTTTTCCCACCAGGCGGCTCCACA